>NC_090726.1:203663181-203669050 GCF_036898095.1 Palaemon carinicauda
CCGAGGCCTTTTGTGTCAATAGGCTTAGGAGGAGATGCTGATGATGTTGAATATTCTTGGAAAATGTAGTGTGTGTGTGTGTGTGTGTGTGTTTGTGTGTGTGTTTTTTTTTTATTGAATTAAAAGCTCAAGACAGAAGCGACTGGCGAAATCTAACCTAGGCCCTTTGTGTCAATAGACTTAGGAGATGATGATGATGTTTGTATATTCTTGGAAAATGTAGTGTGTGTGTGTGTGTTTGTGTGTTTTATTGAATTAAAAGCTCAAGACAGAAGCGACTGGCGAAATCTAACCTAGGCCCTTTGTGTAAATAGGCTTGCGAGATGATGATAATGTTGAATATTCTTGGTGTTGTGTGGTGTTTGTTTGTGTGTGTGTGTATGTGTGTGCGTGGCTGCCGCCATCTACTTGAGATAGTGCCACCTGTTTCCATCCCATTAGAGTTGCAGCAGAAGGAAGAAGTTATAAAGCGTATTGAACCATTTCTACTTGGCCGAAGGGCCAGCGGCCACAAAAGCCTTCAATAGGGAGTTCAATGAGCAGTTGAAGTATGTTTGCCCTCCCCAATGACGGCTTCCCCAATCTTCAACCCCCCCCCCCCCCATCCACTCACTCCCCCCCGACTGTAACTCCCCAACCATTCCCCCCTCTTGTCCCCACCATCCGATGTTATGTAGGCATTTGATTATGCCTTGAAATCCCCATCTCCTCCCTCTACTCATATCTGTATGTGGCTTCCATATTTAGATACTAAACTCATTTCATATTCATATTTGAAATACTCCTTTCGATGTCATATATACTGATATCCTAAAGCCTCCCCCTATTAAATGCAACTGTGTATGTGTATGTATGTGTCCTATTTCTCACTGGGATGGGGCACTAACCCCACCCCCCATTTCTAAATGTGTCTCCCATATTTATGTACCAACTCCATTTCATATCTGAAATTTATACCGTCTCCCAAATTACTTCCTCTCTTACATCTGTGTGTATGTGTATGTATGTGTCCCTTTCTCAGTGACATGGGGTATCCATATACTTGAATGTTGCTTCCATGTTTTATACCAACTCCATTTCATATCTGAAATTTTTACTGATATTCCAAAGACTGCCCCTTTTAAATGTAACTGTGTATGTGTCTGTATGTTTCCTATTTTTCATTAGGATGAGGCACCTACCTCCCTCATTTCTGAATGTGTCTCCCATATTTATGTACTAACTCTCTTTCATATCTGAAATTTTTAATGAAATCCCAAAATCCTTTCCCTCTTACAACCGTGTGTATGTATGTGTCCCATTTCCCACATGAATGTTGATCCCATATTTATATACAACCCCGTTTCATATTCATATATGAAATTTCTACTAATATTCCAAAGTCTTCCATTTTGAATGTGTATGTATGTATATGTAAGTGTCCCATTTCTCACATGAATGTTGATCCCATATTTATATACACACCCCATTTCATATTCATATATGAAATTTATAATAGTATTCCAAAGACTTCCCATTTTAAATCTGTGTGTATGTGTATGTATATGCCCCATTTCTAACTGAGACGAAGTACCTTTTGACAATCCCCCACCAAACTCTCTCTTAATGCAGTCTCTTCTGGGGGAAGTTCCAGATCCCATTTAACTGTCAGTTCAATGCCACAGAGATTTGTTGATTTATGTTGTCTTTCTTGCGAGGCTTCTCCCCGGGATGGAGGAGGAAGTGGCGTTTTGGGGCCAGTAATGAGAAATCCCTTAAGAGAATCAGGACAGATGTATCGGGTGTAAGTTCATTATGTTTGTCGATTAGTCACGTCGTTCGGATCTCTCTCTCTCTCTCTCTCTCTCTCTCTCTCTCTCAAGGATAAGTTAGACAAGATCATAAGAAAACTAGATGCTTAAAGGGAATCGCTCTACCCAAAAGCAAATTGAGTCTCCGAGGATGGACTGAAAAGTCTTTGAGACATCCAGAATCCTTGTAACTCTCTCTCTCTCTCTCTCTCTCTCTCTCTCTCTCTCTCTCAAGATTAAGTTAGACAAGAGCGTAAGAAAACTCTTAAATGTTTAAAGTGAATCGCTTTACCCAGAGCAAATGGAGTCTCCGTGGATGGACTGAAAAGTCTTCGAGACATCTAAAAGCCTTGTAACTCTCTCACTCTCTCTCTCTCTCTCTCTCTCTCTCTCTCTGCACCGGGTCATGTCTGACGACTTCTAATCCAAATAGACCAAAATCAATATTTAAGATTTAAAAGTCGCTCATGAATGGCATAGGCAAGAGATATTGACAATGCCTTAGAGACTAGTCATATATACATATCATCAGCGCCCAAGCCCCCTTTCCACCCACGCTAGGACCATGGAGGTCCAGGAAATGCCTGCTAATGACACAGCAAGTGGACCTATAAGATCCCCCAAACCGATCCTTGGTCACAAGTATAGTTAGGTTGCAGACTACAAGAAACTATCGAAATTAAGACTCGAATCCCAGTCCAGCAGGCCTCCAGACAGGGACGTTTCCAATAGACCATCCTGAATACGAGGTACCTACGAAGATCACCATAAACTGCTAGTTAGTGTGACTCATCCTTGAGCTGGAAATTTAATGTCAGACAAAAATTTTCATCGATATTGATCTCTTACTAAACATATCAAAAGGCGATTTCTCTGTGCAGGAAACATTTTCTAGTTTCAAAGGATTCATACATCATTGTTCTCTAGTCTTGGGTAGTGCCATAGCCTCTGTATCATGGTCTTCCACTGTCTTGGGCTAGAGTTCTCTTGTTTGAGGGTACACTCAGGCCACACTATTCTATCTTATTTCTCTTCCTCTTGTTTTGTTAATATTTTCATGTTTATATTTGAAAGATCTATTTTGATGTTGTTACTGTTCTTGAAATATTTTATTTCAGTTGTTCATTACTTCTCCTGAAGCTGTATTTTTTTCCTTGTTTCTTTTCCTCACTGGGCTAATTTTCCTGTTGGACCCCTAGGCTCATAGCAACTTGCCTTTCCCAACAAGGATGTAGCTTAGCAAGTATTAATAATAGTACAAATAATAATAATGATAATAATAATAATGATAGTGTTATTATTATTATTATTAGTAATAATAAATGCCTGTTACTCCCTACCTAAGACGCAACTTGCATCTGATTTGATGACAATTTGGAATTTCTAGTGTTTAAACCTTTTCCTGTACTGCGACCAAATCAGGACAAGGAAATATTTTTGTTAGGTCAATGATTATTTAGAGAGAGAGAGAGAGAGAGAGAGAGAGAGAGAGAGAGTTCTCCTTTCTCTCTCACATCATCACGCGTGCTTTCTTTTAAAATCAGACTGTAAAGAAAAAGCTCTTTAGAATGAATGAGAGAGAGAGAGAGAGAGAGAGAGAGAGAGAGAGAGTTCTCCTTTCTCTCACAGCATCACGAGTGCTTTTTTTGAAATCAGACCGTAATAGATATAGCTCTTTAGAGAGAGAGAGAGAGAGAGAGAGAGAGAGAGAGAGAGAGTTCTCCTTTCTCTCTCACAGCATCACGAGTGCTTTCTTTTAAAATTAGACCGTAATAGATATAGCCCTTGTAGAATGAGAGAGAGAGAGAGAGAGAGAGAGAGAGAGAGAGCTGAAGCCGGCCTCGCATCAGCACGAGCTCTTTCTTTTCAAAGCTTGACCACCGTAAGGAAGAGAGCTCTTTAGAAATGAATGAATGAATGAAAGCTGGGGGGGGGGGTTAACGTAAGAGTTGGAGCACAGTGCCAGAGTACAGTGATGGGGGTTGGGGGGGTGGGGTGGCCGGGGGGGGGGGGACAGTGGCGCTGGGCGGTTAGTTTAATGGCAGGAATGAGTACTTAGTGTTGGTTATGGTCTGTGGAATGGGGGGGAAGGGAATTTCACTTATGTCTGAACCCCCTTCTCTCTCTCTCTCTCTCTCTCTCTCTCTCTCTCTCTCTAATTAAGGTCATTCTGAGATTCCATTTCAACAAAATAATAAAACACCTTGTTGTAAATCTACATATCTCACTTTGAAACCGTAAGAAAAATATAATTTTATATAATAAAAATTGTGTAAACCATACTTAGATTACCCTTACTATTACATAACTTTCCAAACGATACCCTGCCATGGTTAACTAGCTAATTCATCTCATTGTTCCCTTCATCAATCTACCCTATCAGCTAAAAATAATCCCATTTTCCTGCCAGGTGATGCAACATTGTAAAATATCTAGTTAACCTGTTATTAGTATTTAATCCTTATGCTGAGATTTCTTACGTAAACACGCCCCTCTCTTGGAACCGTAAATACGTCCCTCTCTTGGAACTGTTATCACGTCCCTCTCTTGGAACTGTAAAACACGTCCCTCTCTTGGAACTGTAAACACGTCCCTCTCTTGGAATTGTAAAAATGTCCTTCTCTTGGAACTGTAAATATCCCTCTCTTGCAACTGTAAACACGTTCCTCTCTTGGAACCGTAAATACGTCCCTCTCTTGGAACTGTTATCACGTCCCTCTCTTGGAACTGTAAATATCCCTCTCTTGCAACTGTAAACACGTCCCTCTCTTGGAACTGTAAACACGTTCCTCTCTTGCAACTGTAAACTCGTCCCTCTCTTGCAACTGTAAACACGTCCCTCTCTTGCTACTATAAACACGTCCCTCTCTAGGAACTGTAAACACGCCCCCTCTCATGGAATTGTAAAAACGTCCCTCTCTTGGAACTGTAAACACGTCCCTCTCTTGAAACAGTAAACACGTCCCTCTCTTGAAACAGTAAACACGTCCCTCTCTTGGAACTGTAAACACGTCCCTCTCTTGAAACAGTAAACACGTCCCTCTCTTGGAACTGTAAACACGTCCCTCTCTTGAAACAGTAAACACGTCCCTCTCTTGGAACTGTAAACTCGTCCCTCTCTTGGAACTGTAAACTTGTCCCCCCCTTTTGAAACTGTAAACTCGTCCCTCTCTTGGAACTGTAAACACGTCCCTTTCTAGGAACTGTAAACTCGTCCCTCTCTTGCAACTGTAAACACGTCCCTCCTTTCTTGGAACTATGTACAATTTAAGGCTGACGATACATCATTTAAGCAGCTGGACTGCTTTCAGTAGGGTAGAAATTCGAACCCTGAAATATATTTCACATTATCCAGTGTCACGCCTGTCATTCAACGGTGATATGTCCATCCTCTCTGTACTTCTCTTGATTGGCTGGCTCATAGACTTCACGATTTAGGTAGCTATGCCATTGTAGAGGCGTTTATTGTGGTATTTAAAGTTTATTATTATTATTATTATTATTATTATTATTATTATTATTATTACCAGCCAAGCTACAAACCTATTTGGAAAAGCAAGATGCCATAAGCCCAAGGGCTCCAAAAGGGAAAAATATTCTAGTGAGGAAAGGAAATAAGGAAATAGATAAGCAATAAGTTTAAATTAACAATAAATTATTCTTAAAACAGTATCATCAAAACAGATATGTTTTATATAAACTATAAAAAGACATATGTCAACCAGAAATGATTAATTAATACACAATGTAAATCTGACATATGATTATTCATCATCTGTATCCAGTCTGTAATGCATGTATTAAGCCCCTCTGCTTATGCACGTCGTTTCTCTTGATCGACACTAGAATCGACTCCGTCGAGCTTGGCTTTACATCCTAATGGAATCGTACCCTTATTAGCAAAGGGCTCCTGGCTCGGAGGTCCCCCCTTATCCTCTCCCAGGTGCCACACACATACATACCACGTACACATGACCAATTATTCGATCGAAGCCCTCGCTCTAATTTTACTTCGCTTGTGTGCTGTGACGTTCGATCTTATTCGTTGTCTTGGTTTTCCATTTCCTGTTTTTTGTTTT
>NC_090726.1:203669550-203674550 GCF_036898095.1 Palaemon carinicauda
CTCCTTCACCAGGGTATGACTACTCCCTCTCCCCATTTCCCGAGTTTCATTACTATACGATTAAAATTGTGGCCAGGACGCTTTTCACAAACACACACACACACACACAAACATTGGCGAAAACATAACTTCCTTCCAACTTCGTTAGCGGAGGTAATAAATAAATAATGAAAAGCAGGAATAAATATAACCTTGGGGGATTTAATAATGTTAACTTGCAAGCATTATTGAAGCACATTGCAATGTAGCATTAACGTATTTCACATCAAACACCGCAGCCAATCAAATCGCATGTTTAATCATTCGATATATTTTCAAAGGGAATTGGGCCATAGGATATAATTTCAATTGCTGGCGTCAAAATATCAAACGCAGGTTTTCCACCCAGCCGTTCGCCCTAACAGTGGGGAGGATGAGGCCATTATTACATGGATACGAACGAATGGTGGAAATTATTAAAGCGGTGTAACTATATGTCAATCACTCCGAACACCCACACAACTCTAGCCTAATGAACTGTTATTGAAGTGACCGGTATAGATTTGATGGGGGAAGTAAGCCTGGGCTATACCGCTAGGTATAAAGCAGGCTTATCTGTGTGGAAGAACAAGGGGTCATGAGTTCTCTCCGTTGCAAGATCCACCTGGTTTAAAGGTCACTCATGAATGGCAGAGGTTAGGGAGAGTGGCATTGCCCTAGCGAGCAGGACAATGCCCTAGAGACTGACTATATGTGATCAGCGCCCTAGCCTTTCCTCTTCACATAAGCTAGGACCATCGAGGGCCATGCAAATGGCTGCTGATGATTCAGCAGATAGACCTATGTATATATATATATATATATATGTATATACTGTATATACACATACATATATATGTATACACTGTATATATACATAAATATATGGGTGCCGTTATAGTATGTGGCCTACCTTTTTGGATCTGTTATAGTATGTGGCCTACCCGGTTTGAATGTGTCCTACCTAAGCCGGTTTGAATGTGTCCTACCTTAGGAAGAGTTTGTATATATATGTAATGAAATCAATTATTTTTCACAATTGTTTAATATCTAACAATACAATTTTAAAAGAACAGTTTCCTTGCCTACGAGTATGACGGGAGAAGCTAACTTAAAAAAACCACCTAACCTATGCTAAAAGCCGTGTCCTTACCCGGGGGGGCCCCGGGTAGCGCCCCCCCGGACCCCCCCCCCCTTATGCTAAAAGCCGTGTCCTTACCTACGCGTACGACGGGAGAAGCTAACTTAAAAAACCCACCTAACCTATGCTAAAAGCCGTGTCCTTACCTACGCGTACGACGGGAGAAGCTAACTTAAAAAACCCACCTAACCTATGCTAAAAGCCGTGTCCTTACCTACGCGTACGACGGGAGAAGCTAACTTAAAAAACCCACCTAACCTATGCTAAAAGCCGTGTCCTTACCTACGCGTACGACGGGAGAAGCTAACTTAAAAAACCCACCTAACCTATGCTAAAAGCCGTGTCCTTACCTACGCGTACGACGGGAGAAGCTAACTTAAAAAACCCACCTAACCTATGCTAAAAGCCGTGTCCTTACCTACGCGTACGACGGGAGAAGCTAACTTAAAAAACCCACCTAACCTATGCTAAAAGCCGTGTCCTTACCTACGCGTACGACGGGAGAAGCTAACTTAAAAAACCCACCTAACCTATGCTAAAAGCCGTGTCCTTACCTACGAGTACGACGGGAGAAGCTAACTTAAAAAAACCACCTAACCTATGCTAAAAGCCGTGTCCTTACCCGGGGGGGCTGCGCCCCCCCCCCCCCCGGACCCCCCCCCCTTACACAACATTAACATTAACTACATAGTTAAATACTGAAATCCATGTGTACTTACATGATCAATATTCGTAATAACAGTATGTAGGCCACATGCTATATCAGAGACAAAATTCCGTAGGCCACACTCGAAAGGTAGGCCACATACTATAACGGCACCAATATATGTATGTATATACTGTATATATACATATGTACATATATATATATATATATATATATATATCAAGTATAGATTTATGACAATGCATAACAGACTAATTTCACAAATTTCAAATATGACAACAACGGGAATTCCTTTTATTTGAAAAAAAAAATAACTTGTAATTATAATTTCCCCGAATACAAAAAACCCTAAAAAGGTAAAATACCCTGTAATCAAAGATATAATTTCTTATAATCATCAGAAATTATATGACCAATCAAATCATGTAAATTACGACCAATCATTTACGATATTAATGAGACCAAAAATTCGTTTTCTGTGGAAAAAATTCCAGCCTCTCTCTCTCTCTCTCTCTCTCTCTCTCTCTCTCTCTCATTGTCTGTGACCTATCTCCCACTCAGACATCTACTTGACCTGTAGAGAGAGAGAGAGAGAGAGAGAGAGAGAGAGAGAGATGAACGCTGGAATTGAAGCATATGTCATAATCAAGAAGCCTCTCTCTCTCTCTCTCTCCCCTCACATCTTCACAGAGAGAGAGAGAGAGAGAGAGAGAGAGAGAGATTCCTTGATTACGACATACGCTTCAAGACCAAAAAGGCGAACCGATGAAGTTCAAACAGAAATCAAGAAGAGAAAAGGAAGAGAAAAGGAAAGAGAGAAATGAAGAGAACAATCCTCTCTTGACATGGTCTTCCCAAGGTCTCGAGAGACAGGATAATCCCGGGGGCCTTCCATGGGCGGAGGATCAAGTGCTCCTGACGAAGGCAATTGGCTGGGCCAAGGACATTCTGAGGGTGGGCGTGAGAATGGGAAGGCGGCTTTGAAATATTCAATTTCTTTTTACCTGTTCATAATTCATATATTTTTCATTGTATATTTTTAGAGGCAAATCCATTGTTTTCAACTAATCTTGCTCTTAACTAATCGTGCCTCAAACTAATCACTGACCTCAACTAATCGTGCCTTAAACTAATCACAACTTCGGCTACTCTCCCTCTCAACTAATCACAACTTCAGCTACTCTCCCTCTCAACTAATCAGCTAGTCTCCCTCTCCACCAATCGTACATTCAGCTAATCCTGCCCTCAACTAATCGAGCCTTAAACTAATCACTCACTTAACTAATCAGGCGCTCAAATATCTCACAATCAACAAATCTTGCCCTCAAACTAAAAGCATACTCAACTAATCGTTCCTTAAACTAATCACTTACTCAACTAATCCTACCTTAAACTAACCCCTCACTCAACTAATCGTGCGTTAAACTAATCACTCACTCAATAGATCATGTCTTAAACTGATCACTCACTCAATAGATCATGTCTTAAACTGATCACTCACTCAATAGATCATGTCTTAAACTGATCACTCACTCAATAGATCATGCCTTAAACTGATCACTCACTCAATAGATCATGTCTTAAACTGATCACTCACTCAATAGATCATGCCTTAAACTGATCACTCACTCAATAGATCATGTCTTAAACTGATCACTCACTCAATAGATCATGTCTTAAACTGATCACTCACTCAATAGATCATGTCTTAAACTAATCGCTCACTCAACTAATTGTGCCTGAAACTAATCGTGCCTTCAACTTATCACTCACTCAACTAATCTCCCCCTCCAATAACAGTAAACATTCTACTGTACATTATTCTAAAAACTACACAAAACATTAGACGTCCTCAATTATCCCTCCAGAATTAATGGAAGGCTTGTGGCCTGATTGGTAACGTCTCTGCCTTGTATTTGCTAGTCGGGGGGTTCGAGTCCCGCTCAGATTCGTTAGTGACATTAGTGTCTACAACCTCACCATCCTTGTGAGCTAAGGTTGGGGGGTTTTGGGGGAGCCTATAGTTCTAGCCTGGTTAGTCATCAGCAGTCATTGCCTGGCCCTCCTTTGTCCTAGCTTGGGTGGAGGAGGCTTGGGCGCTGATCATATATGGCCAGTCTCTAGGACATTGTCCTGATTGCTAGGGCAATGTCACTGTCACTTGCCTCTGCCATTCATGAGCGACCTGTAAACCTTTCAACTACAGCATCCGAAGATGCTCACACTACGGAGATATCCAATTGAAATTCCCTAGCATTAAATTCTCTAGCATTAAATTCCACATCAACGCCACTGCCTTAAACTTTCTAAGCAGCATTACCTAATTGTTTTGCCTTAATAGAATCTAACATACTTCCCATTTGTCTTTTTTTTTATCAGAAGGTTTTTTTTAAACTCAAGTTTTTAAACTAAAAGTTTCCTAATTTCATTTGTTCGAAACTTTTCCCATAATGGTTTTTACGCTAATTTATAGTTGGTTTTTGCGTTTTAAAAAACCGCTTCATTATAATGGGGAAATTATGCCTTACACCTATTCATTCTCTCTCCCTCTGTGATATATATATATATATATATATACTCTCCTAAATAATAAAGAAAAACGTTTCTGGCTACATATATAAGTATATATCTTTCTTGTCTCATAGGGAGAAGAGGGAGTAGTCATACCATGGGGAGAGGGGGGTACCGTGAGAGGTACAGTTGCCTTCATTAATTCAGGTCCACTTCATGGGAAGCTAAGGAGACGCCAATGTACCGGAATCAATGAAGCCAACTGTACACTCGTAAACCAAAATCTCCCACACATTGCCGAACCAGCGATTGGACT
This sequence comes from Palaemon carinicauda, assembly GCF_036898095.1. Classification (NCBI taxonomy): domain Eukaryota; kingdom Metazoa; phylum Arthropoda; class Malacostraca; order Decapoda; family Palaemonidae; genus Palaemon; species Palaemon carinicauda. The sequence goes on from NC_090726.1 coordinate 203,674,204, forward strand.
TAGGAAAGAGAAGAGGGTAGGAAGGATTGATTCTATATGTGTGCATATATATCTAAATATCTAGACGTCATGAGAGAGAGAGAGAGAGAGAGAGAGAGAGAGAGAGAGAAGAGCAGCTGCCAGGAATTCGATCGTGCGTCCTTCCAGCTAATTCGAGTGGGCACCTCCGGTCGCCGAAAACCTCTTGGGGTTCGACAACCAGTTTCACGGATAATTGGCATTTGTAGCAACGGCTGAGAAGAGAGAGAGAGAGAGAGAGAGAGAGAGAGAGAGAGAGAGAGAGGAGCTCTCGAACATATTTCAACTCCCAAATGAGTACGAGGGCCACTTTCGCCTTGCAACTGGAA
>NC_090726.1:203684550-203692050 GCF_036898095.1 Palaemon carinicauda
AAATAAATTTTTAAGAAGAGTAACAACATTAAAAAACATTACTAGCCAAGCTACAACCCTAGTTGGAAAAGCAAGATGCTATAAGCCCAGGGGCTCCAACAGAGAAAATAGCCCAGTGAGGAGAGGAAACAAGGAAAAATAAATTTTTAAGAAGAGTAACAACATTAAAAAACATTACTAGCCAAGCTACAACCCTAGTTGGAAAAGCAAGATGCTATAAGCCCAAGGGCTCCAATAGGGAAAATAGCCCGGTGAAGAAAGGAAATTAGGAAATAAACAAATGATGAGGAAAAATTAACAATAAATAATTCTACAAACAGTAACAACGTCAAAATAGATATGTCCTATATAAACAATTAACAACGTCAAATACAGGTATGTCATATATAAACTATAAAAAGACTCATGTCAGTCTGTTCAACATAAAAACATTTGCTCTAACTTTGAACTTTTGAAGTTCTACTGATTCAACTACCCGATTAGGAAGAGCATTCCACAACTTGGTAACAGCTGGAATAAAACTTCTAGAATACTGTGTAGTATTGAGCCTCATGATGGAGAAGGCCTGGCTATTAGAATTAACTGCCTGCCTAGTATTGAAGTGTCTTGCATTTTCAGCATGACTTTTTTGATAGGCAATTTGTCTACTTCTAAAATATATGATTGATTTTTGTCTTTCTTTTCCTGTTATATTTTTTGCAATATGCAATATTTCTCAGAGTAATGAGAATCTTGCAAATTTGTAATAATCAACCAATTTCATAATATCTCTCCTATTATAAGTTCAAGGGTCTGTATATATATATATATATATATATTTATGTATGTATATATATATATAATATATATATATATATATATATATTTATGTATGTGTTTATATATATATATATATATATATTCATGTATGTAAATATATATTTATGTATATATATATATACATATATATATATATATGTGTGTGTATATATAGGCTATATATATGTGTGTGTATACACACACATATATGGACATAATAACAATATATGGACAAAAAATGAACTCTTTCTCCCAGAGAACTTGTGCCACCAACCAAAATCCCCTTTGCCTAACTGTCAATCTAACACCAAAAACTCTCTCTCTCTCTCTCTCTCTCTCTCTCTCTCTCTCTCCCCAAATCCCTCTGGGCTAAGCCATTTTGCTGGTCCATCAGCGCTCCCTCTTTCTTCCTTTTTTTTTTTTTTTATCCCTCGCATCTGTTCTCTTATCACCCTCCTCTCTGGTTCTTGTTCTCTGCATGTTTCTAGTGTCTGGAAGCACCCAGGGTCTTTGAAGGAAAGTCATATTGAGGAAGGGGCAATAAAGCAAGGGAAAAAGGAATGGTAACTTAATGAAGGGGAAAAGAAGGGGTCAAAGATGGAAAAACGAAGGGTAATTCAATGAAGGGAAAAGAAATTGTCCCTTAAAGATGAGGAAAGGAAGGGGCACTTAAAGAATTGGAAAAGAAAGGTATATCAAAAATGAAAAAATGAAGAGGAACTCAATGAAGGGAAAATGAAAGGGCACTTAATGAAGGGAAAATGAAGGGGCACTTAACTAAAAATGAGAAAACGAAGGGAAACTTAATGAAAGGAAAAGAAATAGTCAGGAGAAGGAAGGGGCTCTCAAAGAATTGAAAAAGAAGGGTCACTCAAAAAATGGAAAAAGGAAGAGGAACTTAATGAAGGGAAAATAAAGGGGCACTTATTGAAGGGAAAAGAAATTGTCACTTACAGATGGGAAAACAAAGGGGAACTTAATGAAGGGAAAACGATGGGGCATTAATGAAGCGTAAAGAAAGGGTCAAAGATGGGAAAAGAAAGGGGCACTTAATGAAAGGAAAACGAAGGGGCACTTAAAGATAAAACGAAGGAAAATGAAGGGTCACTTAAAAAAGGGGAAAACGGGTGTATAGGCCGACAAGTAGGCAGAGAGAGAGAGAGAGAGAGAGAGAGAGAGAGAGAGAATTTTCGAAGAGAAAAAATATAGCGTCAAAATTGAACATCTAGGTAGATATAAAATGGCTATAGAGAGAGAGAGAGAGAGGAGAGAGAGAGAGAGAGAGAGAGAGAGAAAAGTCTTATATGAAGAGAGTCCTTGGAAATGGGGATTTGCACTAAATCCTTAAGGATAATAAAAGGAAAGGATGGAGAGGATAAAGAAGAAGGGATAAAAGGATAAAAACTGTGGGAGCGAGAAAGAAAGAGAAAAATAAAAAAAAGGAAATTGAGGATATTCTTTATATAAAATATATTTGGATATATATATATATATATATATATGTGTATATATATATATATATATATATAAAAAAACAGAGAGAGAGAGAGAGAGAGAGAGAGAGAGAGAACTACTCGTGTAACGTCTTCGACACACCAGTATCTCAAAATCATATTTCATAGAATGCACAGAGAGAGAGAGAGAGAGAGAGAGAGAGAGAGATTACTCGTGTAATGTCTTCGAAACTCCAATATCTGAAACTCATATATCATAGAATCTACACAGAAAGAATTTATATGATCTGGTGACACGTATAAAATCTACGGGGTGTGAGAACGCCACACCTCGCAAGGCTTTCCCATCCAACCTACATTGACAAGTAATTTCGAGAGAGATCTCAACTCAGGACAGAGCCGAATATGGAATTGGAGAATAGCCAAGATTAAGGTAAATCCAGCGTGGTCCTCACACGCCAATCTCATATGAGAGAGAGACTTAATGCTATGAAATCTACATTTGGTTAAGTTAGAATTTATTAAGTAAAATGACGCTAAGGGGCATACATAGTAGTAGTTACAATAAAACTATAGTCAATTCTTTTCAGTGAGGCAGATTTGCACCGACTCGCAGGGGTGCCCTTTTAGCTCGGAAAAGTTTTCTGATCGCTGATTGGTTGGAGAAGATCATTCTAACCAATCACATAACAGGAAACTTTTCCGAGATAAAAGGGCACCCTATAGTTTATATAGGAATTATTTATTTCAATGTTGTTGTTGCTCTTAAAATATTTTATTTTTCCTTATTCCCCTTTCCTCACTGGGCTGTTTTCCCTGTAGGGGTCCCTGGGCTTATAGCATCCTGCTTATCAAGCTAGGGTTGTAGCTTAGCGAGTAATAATAATAATAATAATAATAATAATAATAATAATTCATGCCTGGGGTTTGGCCAGTTTTCATCACCAAACCATCACCACGGTGGATTGGTGATGGTGGGAGATTTTGGTCTGATCACTCACAGCAAACCAAGCTAGTATGAATAAGCCTAGACTAGTACAGCTTAGCTGATCATGGCGATACGAAGATCCCTTTCACCACGTTAGGGTATCCCCGCTCAGAAAAGGATATTATATAATATAAAAGGATATATCAAAGGATATATAAAAGGATATATGATATCCTTAATTAAAATACGCACCTGGATCTCTTATCAAAAGAAAAAGGCTTTTGTCATACTGATGAACTTAATCAAAAGACTCAATTGGGGAGAGAGATTTTCATATGAAATATGTATAAAATTAATATAGTCCAAATAGTAGATGAAATTATATCTCCTCTATATAATAAAAGAGCAAGTGACTGGCTCTCTCTCTCTCTCTCTCTCTCTCTCTCTCTCTCTCTCTATAATATATTATATATATATATATATACTGTATGTATATATACATATTGTATGTATATATACATACTGTATATATATATATATATATATATAAATATATATATATATATATACTGTATATATACATATATATATATATATATATATACATATATATATATATATCAAGGGGTATTAAACTTTTATGATAGCTTCTGATCGCCCCGGGAATCGAACCCGGGCCCAAAAAACTAAAATTCCAGTGACATACCATTTAGCCCAAAAGATACATGTATATATACACTATTTCACATAAATAAATACAGTATATGTAAAATATGAAATATAAATTTATTAATGTAGATATACTATGATGTATAATGTTATTGATTGTAATATTGTAAGTGTGTATTTGCTAAAAAGATATATATATATATATATATATATATAATATAATATATATATATATATATATATAATCTAGAAAAAAAAATATTCATGTAAATATACTCTGATGTATGTTAGAAATCATAAGAGTATAAATGTATTTCCTAAAAGATAAAGAAGTATATATATATATATATATATAATATAAATATATAAATATATATATATATATATATATACATATATATATATCATACATATATATATATATATATATATATTTATATATATATATATATATATATATAATCTTGAAAAAAAAAAAACGAAAAAACCGAAGGCCAAAATATGAAAATACAAGCGAAAATTCCCCGCAAAAAAATAAGCAAATTTTTCCAGACGAACAACAGCATTGAAATACCTTCATATACAAAAAAAAAGCTATTCAGACAGAGCAATTGACAATAATAGAAGGAAATTAAGTTCATTCAATTTTACTGAAGGGCCGAAATTCGTTCGACTAGCTCTCTCTCTCTCTCTCTCTCTCTCTCTCTCTCTCTCTCTCATTCTGTCCTCTTGCATAAATTTAAAACAGACACCGCGCGCCATCTGGTTTCTAAAATTGTATTTCCAGAATTTTGGAATAATAGTAAAAATTGTTTTTTTTCTTTACTAAATTTTAAATTGTAATGTTCGTCGTTATTTTCTTATATAAACAGATTAGCTCTCTCTCTCTCTCTCTCTCTCTCTCTCTCTCTCTCTCTCTCTAACAATCTTGTATTATCATTATTATTATTATTATTATTAGCTCTCCCTCTGAGGCTCAATACTACACAGTATTCTAGAAGTTTTATTCCAGCTGTGACCAAGCTGTGGAATGATCTTCCTGATCGGCTAGTTGAACCAGTATTATTATTATTATTATTATTATTATTATTATTATTATTAGCTAAGTTACAACACAAGTTGGAAAAGCGGGATGCTATAAACCCAAGGGCTCCAAGAGGGAAAATAACCCAGTAAGGAAAGGAAATAAAGAAAAACTACGAGAAGTTCAAGAACAATAATAACATTAAAATAATAAGCAATTTTTCGTCTCTATCATGAGGCTCAATACTACACAGTATTCTAGAAGTTTTATTCCAGCTGTGACCGAGTTGTAGAATGATCTTCCTAATCAGGTAGTTGAATCAGTAGAACTTCAAAAGTTCAAAGTTGTAGCAAATGTTTTTTACTGTTGAACACGGTGACTTAAGTCTTTTTATAGTTTATATATGGAATATCTATTTTAATGTTATAATGTTTTTTTTTTAAATATTTTATTCTAACTGTTCATTGCTTCTTTTATCGTTTATTCATTTCCTTATTTCCTTTCCTCACAGGGCTATTTTTTCAAGTTGGAGCCCTTGGGCTTATAACACCATTCTGTTCCAACTAGGGTTGTAGCTTAGCTAATAATAATAATAATAATAATAAGAAGAAGAAGAAGAAGAAGAAGAAGAAGAAGAAGAAGAAGAAGAAGAAGAAGAAGAAGAAGAAGAAGAAGAAGAAGAAGAAGAAGAAGAATATTATTAATAATAATAATAATAATAATAATAATAATAATAATAATAACAATAATAAAAATAATTATGTTAATAATAATAATGATATTAACAACAACAACAACAACAATAACAATAATAATATTAATAATAATAATAATAAAAAGAAGAAGAATTATAATATTAATAATACTAAGAATAATAATAATTATAACAATAATAATATTAATAATTATAACGTTGTTAATAATAATAATAATAATAATAATAATAATAATAATAATATTAACCACAATAATAATAATAATAAAAATAATAATAACAATCCACTTTGCATTACAAATCTGTCTCTTTCGCAATGTAACACAAAGAGATCTTCGCCCTACATATCAAACCTCGTTACGACGTCCACACCCAGCATCCTATCAGGAATATCATTATCAATTAAGCCGTATGAAATCCACCTGGCTCGAACTAAGAGTGACTAAGAGAAAAATCTTCGCCGGGGGAACTTCGTTACGACGCAGAAAGTTTCACCCCAAACCTATATAGCTCCAGTCCAGGGTTGCCAGGTTTTCCAAATGAGAAAAGGTCTACGTCTGATCTACTGCAGCTTTAAAAGGCCAACTTGATAGTAGAAAAAGGCCAAAACTATGGGATTTGAGGCTAACCAATTTAAAAAAAGGCCAAAACTATGGATTTGAGGCTAACCAATTTAAAAAAGGCCAAAACTATGGGATTTGAGGCTAACCAATTTAAAAAAAGGCCAAAACTATGGGATTTGAGGCTAACCAATTTAAAAAAAGGCCAAAACTATGGGATTTGAGGCTAACCAATTTAAAAAAAGGCCAAAACTATGGGATTTGAGGCTAACCAATTTAAAAAAAGGCCAAAACTATGGGATTTGAGGCTAACCAATTTAAAAAAAGGCCAAAACTATGGGATTTGAGGCTAACCAATTTAAAAAAAAGGCCAAAACTATGGGATTTGAGGCTAACCAATTTAAAAAAAAGGCCAAAACTATGGGATTTGAGGCTAACCAATTTAAAAAAAGGCCAAATTTACATATCTAGCAGGAAAAAAGGACAAGTTTGGAGTTTTTTGGGCCGGAAAAAGGCCAACCTGGCAACCCTGCTCCAGTCTATCCCCAGGCCCCATTGCCTCTACACGCTGACAAGCTATACAAACTTGCAACACCTAAGGCCGGGAGCCCACTAGCGACTCTGTGGCGCCACAAAGCCACAGCATTGTGTGGCGGGGATGTGGTCTCCCAAACTCGCAACACCTAAGGCCGGGAGCACACTAGCGACTCTGTGGCGCCACAAAGCCACAGCATCGTGTGGCGGGGGATGTGGTCTCCCAAACTCGCAACACCTAAGGCCGGGAGCACACTAGCGACTCTGTGGCGCCACAAAGCCACAGCATCGTGTGGCGGGGATGTGGTCTCCCAAACTCGCAACACCTAAGGCCGGGAGCACACTAGCGACTCTGTGGCGCCACAAAGCCACAGCATCGTGTGGCGGGGATGTGGTCTCCCAAACTCGCAACACCTAAGGCCGGGAGCACACTAGCGACTCTGTGGCACCACAAAGCCACAGCATCGTTTGGCGGCGATGAGGTCTCCCAAACTTGCAACACCTAAGGCCGGGAGCACACTAGCGACTTTATGGCGCCACATAGCCACAGCATCGTGTGGCGGGGATATGGTCTCCCTAACTTGCAACACCCAAGGCCGGGAGCACACTAGCGACTCTGTGGCGCCACAAAGCCACAGCATCGTGTGGCGGGGATGTGGTCTCCCGTAAGTTTCCATTGTTTTCAAAGCCACGCCACGCCTGTGGCGGAGATGAGCGACAGAGAGCCACAGTCGCTAGTTTGCGCGGCAAAACTTGAAAACAATGGAAACCTATGGGAGACCCCATCCCCGCAACACGATGCTGTGGCTTTGTGGCGC
>NC_090726.1:203702068-203707068 GCF_036898095.1 Palaemon carinicauda
ACTTGGAGTTGGCAGAGATGCTGTGACGTTAAAAGGAAACATAAGGGATGGAAGAATCATTGGGAAGGTCAAGATATATATAGTCTCAAGGAAGATAATGTCTGAAGAATCCGTGTTTTGCTATTGAAAGGAAGCGTTGAGAGAAATTATGTTTGTCTGTTTGTATACTCTCTGTGTATATATGTATATATACATACATACATACATATATATGATATATATATATATATATATATATATATATATATAAATATATATATATATATATATATATGTATATGTATATATATGTATGTATATTTATACTCATATATATAATTATATATATGTATATATAAATATATACTCATATATAATTATATATATATATATATATATATATTCATACATAATTACATATATATAAATATAGATATATATATATATATATATATACACATATTGCATAAAATCTTTCTGAAATCTCATGTTCTACCTCATCATAAATCTATTCCATTTGAGTATAAATACCATTTTAACGTTACGCCTCAATTATTTGAAATAAATAACTTACAAGGGAACATTGTAACGTCTATTAACCTTAATTCAATCCTTTTTCTCCATTTCCTCTGCGAAAAAAAGAAGTAATCCCTTTCCTTATTGGTCTCATCAAATTTCCTTCTTCATTATTGGCAAAGTAGTGAGGGTAATTAATTGTTTGTTCGCCCACGATTTATTTGTTGTTTGTGATGGGAAGACTTGCAATTTTGCAATGTTGCTTCTCTCTATTCTTAGATTTTTTTATATTCATTATTGGGCTCTTCTTCTTCTTCTTCTTCTTCTTCTTCTTTTTTTCTTCTTCTTCTTCTTCTTCTTCTTCTTCTTCTTCTTCTTCTTTTTTTCTTCTTCTTCTTCTTCTTCTTCTTCTTCTTCTTATTATTATTATTATTATTATTATTATTATTATTATTATTTGCTAGTCTACAACCCTAGTTTGAAATGCAGTATGTTATAAGCCCAAGAGCTCCAACAGGGGAAATAGCCCAGTGAGGAAAGGTAATAAGGAAACAAATAAAACTAGAGGGGCACTCAGTAGAGCGCAGACTTCCGCCAGGACATTATTTCTCAACCTTTTAGACTGATTTGGGACGTTTTGCTCGTCTGTGACCTTGACCCTTCACCTTTCAGAATTTAACCATTTCCAGGTTTCAGTACTTTACGATCAAAAATGTTCCCGTATGGTTGATGACCGGAATTTGACCTTTTGCTTGACCTCGACCTTTTACTAGACCTTGACCTTTGATCTTAAAATGTATTTATTGGCGTGGATTTTCTTACATTCAAATATGAACCAAGTTTGACGTGTGTGTGACAACGATGTTCAAACTTATGACTTATTACTTGCATTGGACATTTTGCTTAACCTTGACCTTGACCTTTGAACTTGACCTTCCAAAATTTATTCTTCTCCAGCTTTGTAAATAACAGTTAATCCTTGCAAGTTTCATTACTCAACGATAAAAATTGTGGCCAGGAAGCTGTTCACAAACAAATACACACAAACAGGGGGTAAAACATAACCCCTTTCCAACTTCGTTGGCGGAGGTAATAAACTGTATATCTATTTTTCTGTGTTTTGATTTTGATTCGATCCTTATTAGTTAATTTGTTTTTGTGCTAATAAAATTCCTGAAAATTTTGACCTTGTTTTCATGTTTTTATTTTGATATTAATTTTTTTATTTACTTTTTTCCGATATGAGATAGTAGATGTAACGATATTCTATTTTATTTTATTTTTAAAACTTGATTAATTCAGCATTTCGTTTTTGGAACATGATGATTTCATATTTAATTTTTCAAACTTGATGATTACATATTTCAAACTTAAACAAAGACTCCATATTTGTTTGTTTTTTTAACTTAAACAAGGATTTCGTATTTGTTTTTGTTTTTAAATTTTGTTACATTTTCCCAGATATTTAATTAACATTGAACCTCTATTAAAGAGAACAAGTTCTTTACATACTTCTCAAGTTCTTACACACACTTGAATAAATGTTCATCTAAACGTTCTCACATTCACACATCCTTTTGCACATTTCTCAAAGCCTCCGTACCCATTTCACACCCGATATCACAAACAACAACAAAGTGTCAGTACCGTCACTAAAAGTGCGAGAAGACTTGGGAGGGCATATCTAGCAGATGGTATTGCGTTATATCCGACAAACCATTAACCCTGAGCTCCTTACCAAGCGTTTTGAATATAACAGAGCAGCCGATATCGGTCTCCCGGGGGAAATTTTTCTTGACGCTAAGAAATATTGCATTGAAATCTTTGACGACTGCGCAAGTTTTCTTCCGATATTTTCCTGCTGGGAAGAGAACATGTGTTTTCTACAATTTCTTCCTTTTTTTAACCCCCCACAATTCCTTCCCCTTCCCCCCTCCCCCCGCTCCACCCCCTTTCCTCTTCCCAGGGGGGAATATTTTATTCGCTGTAACGTCAGAAATGTCTCCACCGGGCGTATCTGGCTGGGACGCCATAACCACCTTTTTTTCGTGGATGGTTATATATCTTTCTTGCCCGCAATGTGACATGTTCACTTGTTGATGTTATTTTTGCAGCTTTATTGTGTTATTCTTTTTTTTTTCATATTTTCCACTCCGTATTGACTACAGTATGTTTTTTTATTATGTCACGTGTATGGTTGATTTTTCCAATAGGTCTACTTTATATATATATATATATATATATATACGTATATATACGTATATATAAATATATATATATATATATATATATACATATATATATGTATATATATATGTGTGTGTATATATATATATATATATATATATCCTACGCCTATTGACGCAAAGGGCCTCGGTTAGATTTCGCCTGTCGTCTCTATCTTGACTTCTTAAATCAATACTTCTCCATTCATCATCTCTTACTTCACGCCTCAGAGTCCTCGGCCATGTAGGCCTGGGTCTTCCAAATTTTCTAGTGCCTTGTGGAGACCATACAAGTTTGACGTATGCGTGTGTGCGCGCACGCCCACGCGTGTTGCTTTGTGAACACTATATATATATATATATATATATATATATTATATATATATATATATGTATATATATATGTATATATATACATATGTATATATATATATTACGAAATAACTTATCTTTCATTAATATTCTTTATAATTGGACCTATGGGTGGAATAAAGTAAACTTGAATGTCAATTTGAGAGAGAGAGAGAGAGAGAGAGAGAGAGAGAGAGAGAGAGAGAGAGAGAGAATAGTAGGGTGTGGGAGGGGGCGGGAAGTAGGACGGGAGAGGGAAGTTAATAAAGACCAGCCGAAAAATATTCATAACGTGTTTTGCCAGGAATTTGCATATGTGATTTTGTATTTCAGTTATTCTATTTCTTCCCCCTGAGCTTCTTTCTATGCTAGAGAGAGAGAGAGAGAGAGAGAGAGAGAGAGAGAGAGAGAATAGTTGACCACGCTTCTTATTTCCATGCAGACTAGTAAGAATTCTCTGAATATTTGCAAATTTTGGGTCTTTTGCTCCCACCTGAAAGTTGTTAGTGGTTAAGCAGATTTTGCTCTGAGTGATAAATGTTGTCTGAAGGAAGGAAAGAAGAAACGTTTGTTTTGGTTGATTATATCGAGAAACGTTTAAAGATAATTTCGTTGATTATATCGAGTAACGTTCAAAGACATTTTGGTGGATTATATCGAGAAACGTTTAAAGATAATTTCGTTGATTATATCGAGAAACGTTTAAAGACAATTTGGTTGATTATATCGAGAAACGTTTAAAGACAATTTGGTTGGTTATATCGAGAAACGTTTAAAGACAATTTGGTTGATTATATCGAGAAACGTTTAAAGACAATTTGGTTCATTATACCGAGAAACGTTTAATGATAATTTCGATGATTATATCGAGAAACGTTTAAAGACAATTTGGTTGGTTATACCGAGAAACGTTTAAAGACAATTTGATTGACTATTTCGAGAAACGTTTTAAGATAATTTCGTTGATTATATTGAGAAACGTTGAAAGACAATTTGGTTGATTATATCGAGAAACGTTTAAAAACAATTTGATTGATTATTTCGAGAAACGTTTTAAGATAATTTCGTTGATTATATCGAGAAACGTTGAAAGACAATTTGGTTGATTATATCGAGAAACGTTTAAAGACAATTTGATTGATTATTTCGAGAAACGTTTTAAGATAATTTCGTTGATTATATCGAGAAACGTTGAAAGACAATTTGGTTGATTATATCGAGAAACGTTTAAAGACAATTTGATTGATTATTTCGAGAAACGTTTTAAGATAATTTCGTTGATTATATCGAGAAACGTTTAAAGATAATTTCGTTGATTATATCGAGAAACGTTTAAAGACAATTTGGTTGATTATATCGAGAAACGTTTAAAGACAATTTGGTTGATTATACCGAGAAACGTTTAATGATAATTTCGATGATTATATCGAGAAACGTTTAAAGACAATTTGGTTGGTTATACCGAGAAACGTTTAAAGACAATTTGATTGATTATTTCGAGAAACGTTTTAAGATAATTTCGTTGATTATATCGAGAAACATTGAAAGACAATTTGGTTGATTATATCGAGAAACGTTTAAAGACAATTTGATTGATTATTTCGAGAAACGTTTTAAGATAATTTCGTTGATTATATCGAGAAACGTTTAAAGATAATCTCGTTAATTATATCGAGAAACGTTGAAAGATAATTTGGTTGATTATATCGAGAAACGTTTAAAGACAATTGGTTGATTATATCGAGAAACGTTTAAAGACAATTTGGTTGCTTATATCGAGAAACGTTTAAAGATAATTTGGTTGATTATATCGAGAAACGTTTAAAGACAATTTGGTTGATTATATCGAGAAACGTTTAAAGACAATTTGGTTGATTATATCGAGAAACGTTTAAAGATAATTTCGTTGATTATATCGAAAAATGTTTA
>NC_090726.1:203712068-203717068 GCF_036898095.1 Palaemon carinicauda
TTTATCACTATTAATAATCACTAGTTCTGGATTGTTTATGCTGATGACAAAATTGTATTCAAAGAATTTCTATTATGTCTAAACTTGCCTTTTGTAATTTCTATTGGATTTTCCTGTCTAGCCCAAGGTGTTCTATCCTCAAAGATAGAAAATTAATCCCAGCTTAGAATTCAAACATTAATCATTACTAATTAAGATCATGGATTTATTTTTTACGATAGCTCGTAACGATGGAAGATACTAAAAATCTTGCTTTATTAAGCTAAGCTGATCTATGATCAATTCCAGTTTCCAGATAGACGATCTTATTTAAAAGCAGGACTAATTATTAGAATTTCCAGTATTGTCGTTGGGCTAGGATTAATCCTGTAGTCAGTTTTTTTTAGCGAGGCAGATTTGCACCGACTCGCAGCGGTACCCTTTTTGCTCGGAAAAGTTTCCTGATCGCTGATTGGTTGGACGAGATAATTCTAACCAATCAGTGATCAGGAAACTTTTCCGAGCTATAAGGGTACTCGCTGCGAGTCGGTGCAAATGCGCCTCATTAAAAGAAATTGACTATAGTTGTTTTTCTAAGTGATTTCGTGAATGTGCATTAATCTAATTGTAATATTAATCCAATGTTGTTCTGATGCTTAAATTGATGCAATCAAATAATTAACTTGCAAACAAACGGACATGGGAGAAACGAATACAATTCATACTTATAAATGATAACAACAACAACAGCAACAATAACAACAAAAACAACAACAACAAATCCAGCCGTTTCTAGTCCACTACAGGACAAAAATCTCAGACATGCCAATTCATGTCTGATGGTTTTCCTGGTTCGCATTGGTGATGGTGGGATATTTTAGCCAATTGCTCACACCAAACCAACCTAGTATGGGTGTCCCTGACAAGTACAGCTTATGGTGATCATGGCGATACGCAAACACTTACATCACGTTAGGGTATTGCCACATTAAATACAATATTTTCAGCTTTTGAAAACGAAATATTAATATTTTTTTACATCCCTGGTGTATATACGCGATTTCTTTGGGGATATTCGCTTCGGAGGTTAGAATTCCGTGATGCCTCTAAAGGTAATATTCCCTGGTATATCACTCACAGAAATATCCCAAGTAGAAAGCTGCCCCTCGGGAACTTCCATCAGGACAACATGGCGCAAGGCCAAATATATGCATTTGAAAGGTCAAGGTCACGGGCAATTAAAAGGTCGAGAAATAAGCTGCCTCTGCGGAGGTCTGCGCTCCATTTGGATTTCAAATTTTCAGAATATTATCTCTTACAGTTTGTTTGGGGAACAACAACTGAGCTATCAAAAAGGAGTCTATAAATAAGCAGTGTTCTAAACCACGTGTTTCTCTCAAGACGGTGATAAAATAAGAGGTGGAGAAAGCGCATTTGAAAGGTCAAGGTCACGGGCAAGCAAAAGGTTTCGAGAGAAATAAGCTGCCTCTGCGGAGGTCATACGCTCTACTGGATTTCAAATTTTCAGAATATTTATCTCTGACATTTTGTTTTGGGAACAACAATTGAGATATCAAAAAGGAGTCTATAAATAAGCAGTGTTTAAAACCACGTGTTTCTCTCAAGACGGTAATAAAAAAAAAAGAGGCGCAGAAAGCGCATTTTAAAGGTCAAGGTCACGGTCAAGCAAAAGGTTTCGAGAGTTTCGAGAGAAATAAGCTGCCTCTGCGGAGGTCTGCGCTCTATTGGATTTCAATTTTCAGAATATTTATCTCTTGCAGTTTGTTTTGGGAACAACAACTGCGATTTCAAAAGGAGTCTATAAATAAGCAGTGTTTAAAACCACGTGTTTCTCTCAAGACGGTGATAAAAAAAAAAAAAGAGGTGGAGAAAGCGCATTTGAAAGGTCAAGGTCACGGGCAATTAAAAGGTCGAGAAATAAGCTGCCTCTGCGGAGGTCTGCGCTCCATTTGGATTTCAAATTTTCAGAATATTATCTCTTACAGTTTGTTTGGGGAACAACAACTGCGATATCAAAAAGGAGTCTATAAATAAGCAGTGTTTAAAACCACGTGTTTCTCTCAAGACGGTGATAAAAAAAAAAAAAGAGGTGGAGAAAGCGCATTTGAAAGGTCAAGGTCACGGGCAATTAAAAAGGTCGAGAAATAAGCTGCCTTTGCGGAGGTCTGCGCTCTACCGGATTTCAAATTTTCAGAATATTTATCTCTGACATTTTGTTTTGGGAACAACAATTGAGATATCAAAAAGGAGTCTATAAATAAGCAGTGTTTAAAACCACGTGTTTCTCTCAAGACAGTAATAAAAAAATAAAAAAAAAAGGCGCAGAAAGCGCATTTGAAAGGTCAAGATCACGGCCAAGTAAAAGGTCAAGAAATAAGCTGCCGTTGCGGAGGTCTGCGCTCTACTGGATTTCAAATTTTCAGAATATTTTTCTCTGACATTTTGTTTTTGGGGAATAACAATTGAGATATCTAAAAGGAGTCTATAAATAAGTAGTGTTTAAAACCACGTGTTTCTCTCAAGACGGTAATAGAAAAAAGAGGCGCAGAAAGCGCATTTGAAAGGTCAAGATCACGGGCAAGCAAAAGGTTTCGAGAGAAATAAGCTGCCTCTGCGGAGGTCTGCGCTCTATTGGATTTCAAATTTTCAGAATATTTATCTCTTGCAGTTTGTTTTGGGAACAACAACTGAGATATCAAAAAGAAGCCGCGTGTCTCTCAAGACGGTAATAAAAAAAAATGCGCAGAAAGCGCATTTGAAGACAGAGCGATGTATGAAAATCGGCCTTGTTTCACGCCGGGAGAGCGAATTTCAAATCAGTGGGAGAACGACCGTGTGTAAATCGCAATGTCGCATTTATCAGGCGAACTGCATCCGAATGGCCATAGTGATTTGCAAGTCCATAAAATACGTTCAGAACGGGACGGCGAAAGAAAGGGGGAGTCGAATATTATGTTTGGAGAAATGATTAAAAGTTTTTGGAGCAAGGACAAAAAATGTTTGGGGAAAGGATAAATAAAAATGTTTGGAGAAGGACAAAAATGTTTGGAGGAAGGCCAAAAATGTTTGGAGAAAGGACAAAAGAGAATGTTTGGAGGAAGGATAAATAGAAAAAAATTGGAGTGAGGACCAAAAAATGTTTGGAGAAAGGATAAATAAAAATGATTGGAGAAAGGATAAATAAAATGTTTGGAGAAAGGATAAATAAAAAAAATTGGAGTAAGGACAAAAAAATGTTTGTGGAAAGGATGAATAAAAAAAAAATTGGAGTAAGGACCAAAAAGTGTTTGGAGAAAGGATAAATAAAATGTTTGGAGAAAGGATAAATAAAAAAAAATTGGAGTAAGGACAAAAAATGTTTGGAGAAAGTAGATAAAAATGTTTGGATAAAGGATAAATAAAAAAAATGGAGTAAGGACAAAAAAAGGTTTGGGGAAAGGATAAATGAAAATGTTTGGAGAAAGGATAAATGAAAATGTTTGGTGGAAGGACAAAAAAATGTTTAAAGAAAGCAAAAAATGTTTGGAAAAGTGAGTTTTTTTTTTAAAGAACAAGGGGAAAATGTTCGGAGAAAGGATAATTAAAAATGTTTGAAAAGGGGAAAAATGTCTGGAGAAAGATAAAAAATATTTGGTGAAAGGACACATAAAAATGTTTGTAGAAACGGGGAAAATGTTCTAGAAAGGACAGAAAAGGTTGCAGAAAGGATAGAAAATTTTTTGAGAAAGAACAGCAAATGTTTGCAGAAAAGACATAAAATGTTTAGTGAACTTTAAAAAAAGAAAATAAATTATGTTCGGAGAATGGGCAGAAAATGTTTGGCGAAAGGACCCAAAAAATTGAAGGAAAAGAAATAAATGTTTGGAAAAAAAGAAAAAATTTTTGGAGAAAGGACAAAGAAAAACTTGGCGAAAGGGAACAAATGATTGTTTTATGGAAAGGAAAATAATAAAACTAGGTTTATAAAAGCGAGAAAAATAATATTTATTAAATGAAAAATAACGAAATTATATTTATGTAAAGAATAAATTTAAAATTATGATTATATAAAGAAAATCTCTCTCTCTCTCTCTCTCTCTCTCTCTCTCTCTCTCTCTCTCTCTCTCTCTCTCTCTCTCTCTCTCTCTCTTTCTCTCTCTCCCTCTCTCTCTCTCTCTCTCTCTCTCTCTCTCTCTCTCTCTCTCTCTCTCTCTCTCTCTCTCTCTCGTTATTAAGCCAAAGGTATAGCGCCCCCTGCAAGGCAATTGGAGTATGTATTACGAACTAGTGAAAGATTTACTTTTGATATTTGAATGCTTAAACGAGTCTTATTAACATATTTAGGCTTTAAATCGAAATAAACGTCCAGGAGAAATTCCCAAATTTTATTTTGGGGGTTTACAATAGTCCACCCGCCCCCCCATTTTCTTTGAATATGATGCAAAATATCTATTTTTTGTTTATCAGTATATCTAAAAGTGACGTGTTTTCTTTTATCGACCGGAGATGAAAATGAAAGAAATTACTTTAAAATTAGAGTAATATATTTTTTCATGATGAATTTCTGTTACCCCAAAAGGATGAGGATATATCCAAAATTTGATTCTCATTGAATATGATGCAATTTTTTCATTATCAATATATTTAAAAGTTGAATATTTTATTTTATTGACCGGAGATGAAAATAAAAAAATAAAAATTTAAATTTGATCTCTGTATTTTTCAATGATAAATTTCTGTTACCCAAAAAGGATGAGGAATATATCCAAAATTTGGTTCTCATTGAATATGATTCAAATTTCAATTTATTTTCCTCATTATGAATATATCTAAAAGCGTCGTGTTTCCAATAAAAGAAATTAATTTAGAATTAGACTATTGTATTTTTTCCTTAAGTGAATTTCTGTTCCAACCTAAAATGAAAAATATAGACAAATTTAGTATATCCCCTCTTGTTGTTGCTGTTTTGTTGATGTGTTGTTGTTGTTGTTGTTGTTGTTGTTCTCCTCTCCCTTCCCCCA
>NC_090726.1:203727463-203737463 GCF_036898095.1 Palaemon carinicauda
TTTTCTCTTTGTAAGGGTAGAAGAGACTCTTTAGCTATGGTAATCAGCTCTCTTAGGAGAAGGACAATCAAAAATCAAACCATTGTTCTCTAATCTTGGGTAGTGCCATAGCCTCTGTCCCATGGTCTTCCACTGTCTTTTGGATTAGAGTTCTTTTGCTTGAGGGTAAACTTGGGTACACTATTCTATCTTCTTTCTCTTCCTCTTGATTCGTTAAAGTTTTTATAGTTTATATAGGAAATGTTTATCTTAATCTTGTTGCTCTTCTTAAAATATTTTATTTTTCTTCGTTTCCTTTCCTCACTGGGCTATTTTCCTTGTTGGAGCCCCTGGGCTTATAGCATCCTGCTTTTCCAACTATGGTTGTAGCTTAGCAAGTAATAATAATAACAATAATAATAATAATAATAATAATAATAATAATAATAATAATAATAATAATAATGATTCGGTCAACAAATGCCTCACTGTTAAGGGTACCAAACAGTCATCACAATATGGCTGGTATTGGCCACTTATCAGAAATTCATGTGTTATCCGAGTGTGACCAATACGGAGCCAACAAAGATTTATTGATTTCGAATGAAAGAGTTATAAATATTTTTCGTTCTATTTAAATTCTTTCAAAGAATAATGCCTAAATGAACAAGGCCTCACGTTGGACACTAAATATGTACGGGATTTTTGAAAGGTGATTCATAAATTAACTGGAAAATTAGGTTTTCTAGGCATGAAAATAATTTTGTATTCTTTCTGTAAATATTATATACTGATATTGATGGAATATTTTTTTTATCTGGTAGCAGACAGTTATTTTTCATAGCTGATCTGTAACGCTGAAATTCTTTGAAAAATACTATATGTGAACTTTTAGGTTTAAAGGTCGTTCATGACTGGCAGAGGTAAGGGACAGCAACATTGCCCTAGAGACTGACCATATATGCATATGATCAGCGCTCAAGCCCCATCTCCACTCAAACTAGGACCAGGGAGAGCCAGGTAATGGCCGCTGATAACTCAGCAGGTAGATCAATAGGCTAATCGAGGGATGGTGAGGTTGCAGACACTACAAGAAACTATCGAACTAGAGAAGGTCTCGAACCCCAGTCCAGCAGATCACCTAGCAGTGACGTTTCCATAAGCTACCACAACCATGATCCAAAGAATTAGAGCCTGGTTCGGCATAAGGCCACCTTATTCAGACAACACCAATAACAACTAGAGGGGCACTAGTAGAGCACAGACCTCCTATGCGGTAGCTTATTTCTCGACCTTCTGCTAGACCTTGACCTTGACCTTGACATGTATTAATTGGCGTGGATTTTCATACACTCAAATATGAACCAAGTTTGAAGTCTCCGTGACAACGATATCCAAACTTATGGCTGATTACGTGAATTGGACATTTTGCTTGACCGTGACCTTGACCTTCCAAAATTTAATTATTTCCAGCATTTTACATAAAAGTTAATCCCTGCAAGTTTCATTACTCTATGATTAAAATTGTGACCAGGAAGCTGTTCACAAACAAATACACACACATTACAAACACACAAACAGGGGGGAAAACATAACCTTCTTCCAACTTCGTTGGCGGAGGTAGCAAAGCCTGCTTCCAAAAAGATTAACACACACAATTAACAATTAAGTAACCATTTCAGAGACACATATTATTAAGGCTATAGTTTTACTAATAGAGTCAGCTGTTAATATGCCCAACTGATATGCATTATTAAAAATTACGTCAAATTACAGTTGTAAATATTATGTTAGTAGAAGGATTATTGGTAATGATATTAAAGGTTTTAGTGGCAAAAGAGGGGTTTCAAGGAAGAGGGGGGGGGGGGGTATTACTAATCAGGAAGGAACCTAGAGACTCATTTTTCGAACGAAGGAAAGTTATATGATTCAGATGAATAAAAGTAGAAAATTCGAAAGCTTGGCAGTTTAAATTAAACAAGGCGTGGAAATTGATATTTGCAGACCATTTTCATAATGAATACCTATCAAGATTAATGTTCCTCTTATTTGCTCTACATGGCTTGAATGGGTTATTAACCGTGCTTATTTTCTTTCAGCTTTATCGTGGGCGAAGAATACAGCCACAGGTCCTGACGCAGCGGATACTAGACGTCCAAGTCTCGACGCAGGGAATACTGGACGTCCAAGTCTCGACGCAGGGAATACTAGAGGTCCAAGTCTCGACACAGGGAATACTGGACGTCCAAGTCTCGATGTAACAAATACTGGACGCCCAAGTATCGATGCAGCAAATACTGGACGTTCAGGTCTCCCCACAGTGAGTACTGGACGTCCAAGTCTCAACACAGCGAATACTGAACGTCCAAGTCTCGACACAGTAAACACTGGACGTCCAAGTCTCAACACAGCGAATATTGGACTTCCAAGCCTCAACAAAGTAAATACTGCACGTCCCAGTCTCGACGCAGCGAATATTGGACGTCCTAGTCTAAACAAAGCTAATACTGGACGTCCCAGACTCGACGCAGCGAATACTGAACGTCCAAGTTTTAATGCAGCGAATATTGGACGTCCCAGACTCGACGCAGCGAATACTGAACGTCCAAGTTTTAACGCAGCGAATACTGGACGTCCAAGTCTCGATGCAGCGAATACTGGACGTCCAAGCCTCAACAGAGCAAATACTGAGCTTTACGGCAGCAAGAAGCCCCAACTAAACAGAAGAGACGAACCAATCCGACACAATGGTGTTATAGAACATGAATCCATTGAATCGAACGCGGCACTGAAGGCTTCCATCCCCCCTTGGCTAGATTCGTTCCAGTGGCTAAATGAAGCCATAAATGATACTGAGTTAATGGAAGGAAGGGAATTCATCACTAACCTCACTGGAGCTTTCATGGAAGGTTTGGATGAACTAAAAGAAAGGGTTTCAACAGGGAACTTCACGGAGGTTTGGAAAGAAAAGGTTGGGGAATTGAAGGAAGAGGTCAGAGGTTATCTGCAAACGTAAGTGTAACCAGAGAGAGAGAGAGAGAGAGAGAGAGAGAGAGAGAGAGAGAGAGAGAGAGAGAGAGAGAGAGAGAGAGAGATCAGACATCACTGACCAATATGCATTTTTTTAGTTCAAACTTAATTAACCAATCGGGTATAGACCTTAGATTAGACAACCATGGCTATCCTTGATAATAAAAAATAACAAGAACTTCTAATAGAGAGAGAGAGAGAGAGAGAGAGAGAGAGAGAGAGAGAGAGAGAGAGAGAGAGAGAGATCAGACATCACTGACCAATATGCATTTTTTTAGTTCAAACTTAATTAACCAATCGGGAATAGACCTTAGATTAGACAACCATGGCTATCCTTGATAATAAAAAATAACAAGAACTTCTAATATTCGGCTTAAGTTTGATGATTGTATAAAATTTGATGTTTGAATAGACATCGTGTGACCAAATTTTAAAGGCATTAAAGTAAGGAAAGCAATGAAAATTATTTTACCGATAGCTTTTGATAAGAAAAAGTCTAATAACTCAGAACTATTATGTTATGGAATGCCGAATAAAACCCACCCTCCTTCCAGGACTAACATCAAGAAGCTGAAAGATGACGCCCGGACCGCCGTGACGCTGGTCGTACCCCAAGCAGGGTATTTCAACAGTCTCCTCCGGTTAAGTTCGGACGGGGGAATTTCGAACTTTATTTACCTTCTCTTTATCGGCTGGCCTCTGCTCCTGGCGCTATTGTATGTCACCCTTATCGTCCTGTACCCGAACAGGAGGACCGACAACGTCTTTGAGAAGTGAGTTACGTCTGAGTTTTCGATTTCTTCGGGTTTTCTTCTTCAAGATGTTATTCTGTTTTTCACATTCATATGATCTTTCTTTAGTTTTTCCTTTCGTATTTTGTTTCTTAAAAATTTTACACTTTATTTTACAATTATGTGAACTTGAAGTTTTTTGCTTTCTTAACATGTTTTCTTTAAGGAAATGCTGTTGTTTTTGCTGTTTTTCATAATTACGTGACCTTGTTTTGATTTTCGATTTCTTATTTTTCTTCAAAATTTTACTTTTTTTCACAATTATGTGAACTTGAAGTTTTTGCTTTCTTAATTTATTTTCTTTAAAGAAATTCTATTGATTTCGCTGTTTTTCACAATTACACGATCGTGTTTTGGTCTTCGATTTCTTATTTTCCTTCAAAACATTATTCCGTTGTTTTTGCTGTTTCTCATAATCAAGAAATCTTGCTTATGAAGTAATGGAATATATTTACTTTATAAATGAATAATAAAAGAAAGTTTCTTCTTTAACCAACGCAAACACAATTAAAAATCAAGGGAGCACTGTTGACTTATCTAATCTCTATAATAATACTAAATTTTCATTTCAGGATTATGACGTTAAATTGCGACAAATTAGCCAATAATTTTCCGGAAAAGTCCATCATATATAAAAAATGAACTCGATCTATTATTATGATGATGATGGTGATTATTATTATTATTATTATTATTATTATTATTATTAATATTATGATGATGATGATGATGATGATTATTATTATTAATATTATCATTATTATTATTATTATTATCATGATGATGATGATTATTATTATTATTATTACTTGCTAAGCTACGACCCTACTTGGAAAAGCAGGATGCTATAAACCCAAGGACTCCAAACACCAAAAGGGAAAATAGCCCAGCGAGGAAAGGAAATAAGGAAAAACTACAAGAGAAGTTTAAATACAATAGTAACATTAAAATAAATCTTTCACATATAAACTATAAAAACTATGATCCAATATTCACCGTTGATATAACTTTCAAAATCACGCTTTCCAATATAACAGCATTTTCTAAAATAATAAAAGCTACAATAAATTTATCTAGTTTACCTGGATAATTAATTCGAGCAAAATATGCCATTCAGTTAATTTCTAATCCAAGTAGTTAATTATCTAATACATTAATATGTCTAATATTGATTATATAATCTAGGCCAATTAGTATATTAAATACTGCCAATAAATTGTTCGTTTTTTTCATATTCAATTCTTTAGATTTTAAAATAATTTATGACCTTCAAATGATGCATTTTACGCAATGGAGTAGTTTAAATTTTTTTTTTTTTGTGATAGGGTGGCTATTTATAAACAAGGGTAAGAGGGTAAGAAAACGTCCCTGCCTTGCGATCTCCTGGACTGGGGTTCGTGACTTATTTTCCCTGATTTTTCTTCTAGTTGCTTAATTTATAATTCTTTTTTTAATAGATATGTGGTTTCGATAACTTGAGAAGGTTAAGAAGGGAAGTTTTTTAAGCTATCTTTTTCCTTCTATGACTAATTTTTCTTCCAAAAGTCACCTAATCTAAACTTTTAATTAATATAAAAAAAGTGGTATCGGTGTAATAAAGGAGTTTTTTTAAGCTACACTGTTAAAAATTTGTATTAAAGAAACGGCGAACATTTATTCCAGGTTTTTTTTTTACCGTTATAAAAACGGATATATTAACTTAAAAGAATGATATTACGGTCACCAACCCGTAAAAGATAATAACATAGCAAGGTAAAATTACGGTCGCCTGTATTTTACTGAAATACGGTTGAGAACGGTATATTTTTGCGGAGAATTTCCGGTTAAAATTACGGTTTTTTTTCTATCAGTGTATTTATTTTCCTTCAGATTGATTTTTCTTCCTAAGTCACCTAATGTGAACTTTTATTTCATTATAGAAATGTGGTTTCGATATCTTAAGAAGGTTAAAAAGTGAGTTTTTCAAGTTATTTTTTCTTTCTATGGCTGATTTTTCTTCTAAAGTACCTAATGTGAACTTTTATCCTATTACAGAAATGTGGTATCGGTAGTGGATTCGATGTCCTACGTCCTACGCGCTGCCGAAGACAGTTTCCTGAACTTCATGGAAGACATCACCAACCCCCAGGATTCCTACGGCAGCGCGTCCCACTTCCGCCCTGCTTACGCCTTCCCGGACCAACATGACCGCCAGGAAGTGTACTATAAACCGACCGCGTTTTACGACGAATATGGACAACATTTCGACGCCGAGTACGACTACACTTACGACGACATTCAGGAAAAGTTTGACGACTGGGGCAACCCTACCGATAGCTCCTCATCGTTTGTTAATCCTAGTGGGAATTTACACAACCCTGTTTCATCTTTCAATCCTGCGTCTGCGGATCCCCTGAGGGAGCAATTCAATGGAGGGGACATAAGCGCCCTTGCGGGTAACTTCGACCTCCAGAATGAGATCGCGAACAAGGACAAGCACAATTTTCTAAATGTCGTCTTAGGGACACAGTACCAGCACAGTAAACCGCCTGGATCCCTAGCCGATGCTGGTATAGTGCAAGGCACGGTTGGTCCAGACTTTTCCAGCCATCCAGAACCACCGAGAGGCTTCAGGCCTTCCGGCTCGTCCAGTGGAGGACGCGTCTATTTCGACACAAATGTAGATCCCCGTTTGAAGAACCAAACAGGAACGACAGAAGGATTCATGCCTTCGAAATTAGAGGAACTAGAAAAAGAGGAGGATGAATGGGTGGCCAAGCCCCGCCCTTTCAGAAGGAGTGGACATCCTGCAGAAGATTCTGAAACAGCTGACGAAAGTCACTTGAGATTTCCGGAAGACACAAAATCTCCGTTAAGCAATCGTTGAGAAAAAGGGGGAGCGATTGCAAAGGTACACTTAAGTTACGAAATAGACTAAGAATAGTGTTAGGGAAATAACAGCCCAATGGAACAGTGGTTATAAGAGATTGCTTTAAAATGTCATGTAAAGTTGGATACAGGAATGTCTACTACATATCGCTTTGAGGAAAAGCGCCCTGTCACTCCATTACTGCCAGGGGAGAGATGGCAGAGGTGGTACCGGGCTACACACAGGAACTTGCAGCGCAGTAATGGTGTGAAAGGGTGCAATTCATTAGAGTGAAGTGGGCTAGGAATTCCTGTATCCAGCCGTACAATATCCATTTAGAAATAATTATGAACAGATTAATACGCTCTTCAAGAGGGAGAACGAACTATTCCCCCTTAGGGTTGCAGTGGCCTATTGGAAACGTCCCTCCCTGGTGATCACCAGTCTGGGGTTCGAGTCCCGCGCAAACTCATTAGTTTCTTTAGTGTCTGCAACCTCACCATCCTTGTGAGGTGAGGATGGGGAGTTTGGGGGAACCTATAGGTCTACCCACTGAGTCATTAGCAGCCATTGCCTGGCTCTCCCAGGTTCTAGCTTGGGTGGTGAGGGGGCTTGGGCACAGACCATATGTATTATTGATCAGGCTCTAGGGCATTGTCCTGCTTGCTAGGTTAATGTCACTGTCCCTTGCCTCTGGTATTCGTGAGTGGTTGTTAAACTTTTAAACTCTCCAAAGGGAGAAAAAAAAATTCACCTACAACCCCCTGGAGGGAGAACCAATAATTAACCAACAACCCTCCAAAAGGAGAACCAATAATTCACCAAACAACCCTCTGGAGGGAGAACCAATAATTCACCAACAGCCCTCCAAAAGGAGAACCAATAATTCACCAACAACCCTCTGGAGGGAGAACCAATAATTCACCAACAGCCCTCCAAAAGGAGAACCAATAATTCACAAACAACCATCTGAAGGGAGAACAAATGATTCACCAACAACCCTCCAAAGGGAGACCCAAAATTCACTAACAACTCTCCAAAGGGAGAACAACAATTCACCAACAACCCTCCAAAGGGAGAAACAATAGTTCACCAACAACCCTCCAAACGGAGAACAAATAATTCACCAAGACCTCTGGAAGAAGAACCAATAATTCACCAACAACCCTAAAGGAAGATTAAACAATTCACCAACAACCCTCAAAAGGGAAAACAAGCAATTCACCAATAATCCTCCAAGGGGAGAACCAGTAATTCACCAACAACTCTGGAGAAAGAACCAATAATTCACCAACAACCCTCCAAAGGGAGAACCAATAATTCACCAACAACCCTCCAACGGGAGAACCAACAATTCATCAACAACCCTCAAAGGGAGAACCAATAATTTACCAACAACCCTCCAAAGTGAGAACAGACAATTCACCAACACCCCTCCAAAGGGAAAACCAGTAATTCACCAACAACTCTGGAGGAAGAACCAATAATTCACCAACAACCCTCCAAAGGGAGAACCAGTAATTCACCAACAACTCTCCAAAGGGAGAACCAGTAATTCACCAACAACTCTGGAGAAAGAACCAATAAGTCACCAACAACCCTCCAAATGGAGAACCAATAATTCATCAACAACCCTCCAAAGGGAGAACCAATAATTCACCAACAACCCTCCAAAACGGAGAACCAATAATTCACCAACAACCCTCCGAAGGGAGAACCAATAATTCATCAATAACCTTCAAAGGGAGATCCAAATAATTCACCAACAACCCTACAAAGGGAGAACAAACAATTCACCAACAACCCTCCAAAGGGAGAACCAGTAATTCACCAACAACCCTCCAAAGGGAGAACCAGTAATTTACCAACAACTCTGGAGGAAGAACCAATAATACACCAACAACCCTCAAAAGGAGAACCAATAATTCACCAACAACCCTCCAAAGGGAGAACAAAAAATGCACCAACAACCCTCAAAAGGGAGAACTAATAATTCACCAACGCCTCTGGAGGAAGAACCAATAATTCACCAACAACCCTCCAAAGGGAGAACCAGTAATTCACCAACAACCCTCCAAAGGGAGAACCAGTAATTCACCAACAACTCTGGAGGAAGAACCAATAATACACCAACAACCCTCAAAAGGAGAACCAATAATTCACCAACAACCCTCCAAAGGGAGAACAAACAATGCACCAACAACCCTCAAAAGGGAGAACTAATAATTCACCAACGCCTCTGGAGGAAGAACCAATAATTCACCAACAACTCTGGAGGAAGAACCAATAATTCACCCACATCCCTACAAAGGGAGAACAAACAATTCACCAACATCTCTACAAAGGGAGAACAAACAATGCACCAACAACCCTCCATAGGAACAAACAGTTCCACTCTAATCCCCAAAGCCAAAAAGAACAATTTACGAACACCAGAATATTACAAAATTTTGAAACAGGGGATTCATATTAACTCCTCTGGATTATTCAGTACAAATAATTGTCGCTCTAAATCAAAACACAAAGTCGGTCCATCCCGCTTGTACAAAAAGTAAATAATTCTGCGGAATATTTTATGAGCGACGGTATTTTTCGCTGGATATAACAGAGAAATCGTATAAATTGACGGTGTAATATCAAATTATTATATTTATGTATAAATGAATATAAAATGATGGGTTCCTTCGGGCGATATGTTCTATGTATATATATATACATATATGTATATGTATAAACAAATGCATAATATACAAACATATATATGTATATATATATATATATATATATATATATATATATATATATATATATATATATATATATATATATGGGTGTGTGTTTGTGTGTGTGTGCGCACATGTGTATATTATATATGTTCAAGTATGCATACATATAAATATATACAGTATATACACACATACATATACAGTATATATATATATATATGTATATATATGCACAAACAAATAATCATCCAGTTTTCCCTATGGTTCCAGAAACTAGTTACTACTACATTCATCCTTTACCTGTTGAATCAGGGATGAACTCTCTGTGCGGTACTTCGGGAATCTAACGCGAGTATGACCAGATCTTCCCAAATCACTTATCAAAAGAATAAAAAACAAAACTCATGACATTAAAATGTGAAAGAAAAGAAGTGTCATCTTCTGTTCTATACAACCACTTGAATTTAAAAGGCAATTTCATCTTAAAGATTAATAGGGAAAAGAAATGATCAAGTATTACAAAGATTTTTGAGTTGATAGTTTGGGAAAAGAAACATTTCGTAGTTTCCGTTAGTCACCGCAAAGATTCCGGGCAAAATAAGCCCCACCCCCTGTTAACGTGGGAG
>NC_090726.1:203739963-203744963 GCF_036898095.1 Palaemon carinicauda
GACAAAATAAGAAGCTGATAATAAATAAAGAATAAATATACATAAATAAACGAATGAATGAATAAATATATCGATAATCCATTAAATAAACACAATTTGACAAGCCTTCTTGTAAACCAAAAGGATAAAAAAGATTTTTCCACAAAATCAGATTTATAGAACGCCTTCTAGAATATGCAAATTATAGTCAATATTGGTAAACAAAAGTATGTAAAAGACCTTGAAGGAGACTTATGAATACATTCTAAAGTCGCCAAAAAAAAAAAAGCAATAAATAAAAAAAAGGAAAAATGGAAGTTAGGAAGAAAATATTCATCTATGTTTTAAAAGAATTTTAATTTTACGTATATGTATTCTCAGTCATTGATATGATGTATGATATTTGAAATGTATGGCTAATAAATTTGAATATATGACATTTTATATTTGAAATCGGGATATAAATAGTATGGCAATCACGTTTAACGCAAAGTAAATATATAAATGAATAATAATAATAATAATAATAATAATAATAATAATAATAATAATAATAATAATAATAATAATAATTATAATAATAATTGTTCTCTAGTCTTGAATATTGCCAGAACCTCTATACCATGGTCTTCCAATGTTTTGGGTTAGAGTTCTTTTACTTGAGGGTACACTCGGGCACGCTATTTTATGCTACCTTATTTGCCTTCCTCACTGGTCTATTTCCCTGTTGGAATCCTTGGGCTTATAGCATCCTGATTTTTCCAACTAAGGTTATAGCTTGGCTAATAATATTAATAATAATAATAATAATAATAATAATAATAACAACAACAAT
Organism: Palaemon carinicauda; assembly: GCF_036898095.1. Classification (NCBI taxonomy): domain Eukaryota; kingdom Metazoa; phylum Arthropoda; class Malacostraca; order Decapoda; family Palaemonidae; genus Palaemon; species Palaemon carinicauda. Next base: position 203,740,778 of record NC_090726.1, read on the forward strand.
AATAATAATAATAATAATAATAATAATAATAATAATAATAATAATATTAATAATAATAAAATAATAATAATAATAATAATAATAATATTAATAATAAAATAATAATAATAATAATAATAATAATAATAATAATAATAATAATTAAAATAATAATAATAATAATAATAATAATAATAATAATAATAATAATAATTAAAATAATAATAATAATAATAATAATAATAATAATAATAATAATAATTAAAATAATAATAATAATAATAATAATAATAATAATAATAATTAAAATAATAATAATAATAATAATAATAATAATAATAATAATAATAAAAGCTTCTACTGTTTTAATAGAATAGAAAAAAGATTACCATCTAGTTGATACATACCTGGCTGTGGTTAAAAAAAAGAAAAAAAAAATAAATAAAGGCGACGGAGAAGAAAAATTCGAATATATTTTTTTCCGTCGGGAAAATGAACCATCAAAATAATTCATCGTGTTCAGGTGCTGTATGATTTATCGGAGCCTTAGTTCACAAGAGAACAAATAAAAAAAAAAAAATATAAAAGCAAGAAATTCTCCAATTCTGTATACAAAGTCAGATATAAATAATGATAATTGAATAATCTATATTAAAGACAAATTATTTGGCTTATGATTTTTCAATCTTTCTACCATTAAGAGACATAATGGGGAAAGGATATGACTTAACTTTGCAATTAAAGACAAATCTTTAACTAGAAGGGCACCCAGTAGAGTGTAGACCTCCGCCCCGGCAGATTATTTCTCGACCTTGACATTGAACTTTGACCTTAACATGTATTAATTGGCGTGGATTTTCATACACTCAAATATAAACCAAGTTTGAATTCTCTATGACAACGATATCCAAACTTATGGCTGATTACTTGAATTAGACATTTTGCTTGACCATGACCTTGACCTGTGACCTTGACCTTCCAAAATTTAATCATTTCCAGCTTTTTACATAACAGTTAATCCATGCAAGTTTCATTACTCTACGATTAAAACTGTGGCCAGGAAGTTGTTCATAAACAAACACACACACAGGGGGTAAAACATAACCTCCTTCCAACTTCGTTGGCAGAAGTAACTAATACGAAAACGTAAAATATATGGAAGGTTCTCTCAAACTAAAGAGTAAGCAAACCTTCGGAAATTATTCTACAGGTAAATAGACTACCCAGAAGGGTAGATTTTCAGCTCCCAAAGCAACTCAATAATGAGTTTATGAATTATCTGCTACATTCGTTTTTAAATTGATGCACTGAGAGTCTGATACATTTTTTCCCCAAGCTTAAGTACCACGATGGCCATTACACCATTACAAAACATCTCAAAGACTTGGAGCATGAACAAGATAAACTTTAAGATTTAAATACCACTCATGAATGGCAGAGCCAAGGGACAGTGATATTGCCCTAGCAAGCAGGACAATGCCCTAGAGACTGACCATGTACATATATGATTAGCGCCCAAGTCCCCTCTCCATCCAAGCTAGGACCAACTAGGACAAGGCAATGGCTGCTGATGACACAGCAGATGGACCTATAAGCTCCCCCAAACACACATATTCGCCATCCTTAGCTCACAAGGATGGTGAGGATGCAGCAACCAAAGAAAGTAACGAGTTTGTGCAGGACTCGAACCCCAGTCTGGCGATCACCAGTCAGAGACGTTACCATATCGGCCACCACAGACAGGGAATGTAGCCCATCCAGATTAATAGAGCTACAGAAGATCCTCCCCCCCCCAACCCAGCCACATGGGCGTGCGGGCGTGTGGGTGTCAAGGATAAATATTTCAACAGCATTCGAATACAACTAGGGCTATGGGGGCGTGAACACGGGTGTTTCTTGACACAAAACTGCTTTACTGTTCTTAAAATATCTTATTTTGATTGCTCATTACTTCTCTCGTAGTTTATTTATTTCTTTGTTTCCTTTCCCCCCTGGGCTATTTTTCCCTATTTGGAACCCTTGGGCTTATAGCATCTTGCTTTTCCAACTAGGGTTGTAGCTTAGCTTTTAATAATAATAATAATAATAATAATAAATAATAATAATAATAATAATAGCCTACTAGTCCTAATGGTGGAGAGGGGCTAGCGTGCTAATCATGTGAATAAGGTAAGTCTCTAGGGTTCTGTCACTGTCCTCTGCCGTTCCGGAGCGACCTTCAAACCTTTAGTTCTCTTGCCATTCCATTTCTAACTTTTTTGTAACCTATTACTTTAGGATCCCCTTGAAATTAAAAAAAAAATACGTTTTCTATTATGAATGAGTTTCCTCTCTATGGTAAACGAAAACAAGGTACCAAAGCTAAGCTACAACGCTAGTTGGAAAAGCAAGATGCTATAAGCCCAAGGACTCCAACTGAGAAATAATTAATAACAATAATAATTATTATTATTATCATGTATCGAGAAGACTACCTCACGCAAATAAATATTGATTCCATGAATATAATTCATTTAGGATAATTGAAAAAGATTTATTTATTTCCCTCTACGAGTGAAGAGTTTCAGACAACCACTAGTATAGTTTCCAAAAACCTTCAATAAAAAGTTTCAGAAAACCTCAAGGAAAAAGTTTCAGAAAACCTCAAGGAAAAATATTCAGAAACTTTCAAGATAAAGTTTCAGAAAACCTTAAGGAAAGTTTTAAAAAATCTCCATGAAAAAAGTTTCAATTTTTTTTTTCAGAAAACCTCCTGGAAAAAGTTTCAGAAAACCTCCAAGAACAATATTCTGAAAACTTCCTGGAAAGAAGATTAAAAAAACCTCCAAGAAAACTTTCAGAAAACCTCAAAGAGAAGTTTTCAAAAAACCTCCAAGGAACATTTTCAGAAAACCACAAAGAAAAGTTTTCAGAAAACCTCCAAGGAACATTTTAGAAAATTTCCAAGAAAAAATTTCAGAAAACCTCCAGGAAAAAAAGTTTCAGAAAGCCTCCAAGAAAAACATTCAGAAAACACCCAAGAAAAACTTTCAGAAAACCTCCAGAAAAAAAGCTTCAGAAAACCTACAAGAAAAACTTTCAGATAATCCCCAAGAAAAACTTCCAGAAAACCTCAAAGGAAAACTTTCAGAAAACCTCCAAGACAACTTTCAGAAAACACCCAAGAAAAACTTTCAGAAAACCTCCAGAAAAAAAAGTTTAAAAAACCCCAAAGAAAAAATTTCAGAAATCCTCCTCGAAAACACATTTCTCCAAATGATTAAGAATCACCATTTTGGTTCATTTTCATTGAACTCTTACATAAGGAGTCGATGATTCACTATCCCCAATCCATTTTCCATTAGTAAAGGGGAGAAAAAACTGCAATAAAGAGAAAAATAACATATTGGTGCTATGATAAATTTAAGAAAATATTTTTCCTTTATAAAAAAACATATGGGCCCGGTGGCCATTAAGAACAGGAAGTAAAAGGAATTTTATGGCCACTCTCTCTCCCAAGGCCATTTGAGAGAGAGAGAGAGAGAGAGAGAGAGAGAGAGAGAGAGAGAGAGAGAGAGAGAGAGAGAGAGAGAAGATCTTCACTTTTATATGGTCGTTTTAAATCTGTTTATATCATGTAACTGTATTTTATACAGTTGTTGTGGCCTGATTGGTAACGTCTCCGTCTGGTGTTTGCCAGACGGGGGTTCGAGTCCCACTCAGACTCGTTAGTGCCATTAGTGTCAGCAACCTTACCATTCTTGTGAGCTAAGGTTGGGGGTTTTGGGGAAGCCTATAGGTCTATCTGTTGAGTTATCAGCAGCCACTGCCTGGCTCTCCCTGGTCCTAGATTGGGTGGAGAGGAGGCTTGGGAGCTGATCATATAATATATGGTCAGTCTCTAGAGTATTGTTCGGCTTGCTAGGGCAATGTCACTGTCCCTTGTCTCTGCCATTCATGAGCGACTTTTAAACCTTTAAACACGTGTGTGTGAATGTTTGTACATATGTACATAATTGGTAAACATATTATGCAGTATGTATGTCAAAATAGATAACTCTTATTAACGAATATCAATAAGCAGTATACCGTATACGTATGAGTACTATAAAAGAAATATGAATAAATATATAGTTTACATATGCGTGAACACTGACAAGATAGTATGTATGTATATACATATATATATATATATATATATATATATATATATATATATATATATATA
>NC_090726.1:203752463-203757463 GCF_036898095.1 Palaemon carinicauda
CCTGGCCCACCCTGGTCCTATTTTGGCTGGAGAGGGTACGTCCCTTGTGAGCTAAGGCTGGTGGAGGGGGGGGGGGTCGTTTGGAGGGAGCCTGAAGGTCTAATTTGCTGAGTCATCAGCAGCCATTGCCTGGCCTTCCCTGGTCCTAGCTTGGGTGGGGAGGGGTCGTCTTTGTGAGCTAAGGATGGTGAGGGTGGTTGGATGTAGTCTAAAGGTCTATTATTTATTATTATTATTATCAAATGCTAAGCTACAACCCTAGTTGGAAAAGCAGGATGGTATAAGCCCAGAGGCTCCAACAGGAAAAAATAGCCCCGTGAGGTGAGGAAAGGAAAAAAAGAAAATAGAATATTTCAAGAGGAGTAACACCATTAAAATAAATATCTCCTATATAAACTATCTTCTGACATCAGCAGCCATTGCCTCGCCCTCCCCTTGTCCATTGCCTCTGCCCTTCACGGCCTTTGAACCTAAAACCTTAAAAGATGCCTCATCTTTAAGCTGTTTATCAGCATCTGAGAATACAAAAGTAAGAATTGAATAGAAACCAAAAAAATTCTTCAACGCAAATAAAAATCAATTGTGTTAATTGTGGTTAAATTGCCTTCCTGGTATTGTCAAGCTTCAATGGTTCAACAATGTTCATTTGTTTAAGCCTTGTTATTGGTTATCGAACATTCTGAACATTCGGTGCGTCAACAAGTACATCCATGAAAACGATCAGCGTCAGATTTCGTTTGTTTTGTGGAAGTTAATCGATCAAAGCGGTCGCTTTCGTGATCATAGATGTAAGGAATGTGTAAGGATTCTGTTCTCTTTGTTAACGTTAATACTGGATGTTGATGTTTTCCTTTACGGCGTTTATTATTGTTGTTATTATTATTATTATTATTATTATTATTATTATTATTATTATTATTATTATTATTGTTATTATTAATTATTATTATTATTATCATCATCATTATTATTATTATTATTATTGTTATTATTATTATTATTGTTGTTGTTGTTGTTTTTGTTGTTGTTGTTATTATTATTATTATTATTATTATTATTATTATTATTATTATTAATATTATTATTATTGTTGTTGTTATTTATTATTATTATTTTCATATTATTATTATTATTATCATTATTAAAATTGTGGCCAGGAAAATTATTCAAATCAAACAAATGGACAAACAGACAAACAGGGGCGAAAACATAACCTCCTTCCAACTTCGTTGGTCGCAGTAACAAAATGCAGCACAAACAACTACATGTATGTTAGATGAACATTCTTTTAAGTAAACATATCAAAGTATAATTCCCCTTTTAACTTTACATTCTCGATTTTGCTTCACTCGTTATGAAAAACCATTTCGATTTACTAAAAAAAATTCTTGGACTTTTGTCCTGTGAAGAACTATAGTCGCAGGGGTGCCGTTTTAGCTCGGAAAAGTTTCCTGATCACTGAGTCCTGTGAAGAACTATAGTCGCAGGGGTGCCGTTTTAGCTCGGAAAAGTTTCCTGATCACTGAGTCCTGTGAAGAACTATAGTCGCAGGGGTGCCGTTTTAGCTCGGAAAAGTTTCCTGATCACTGAGTCCTGTGAAGAACTATAGTCGCAGGGGTGCCGTTTTAGCTCGGAAAAGTTTCCTGATCACTGAGTCCTGTGAAGAACTATAGTCGCAGGGGTGCCGTTTTAGCTCGGAAAAGTTTCCTGATCACTGAGTCCTGTGAAGAACTATAGTCGCAGGGGTGCCGTTTTAGCTCGGAAAAGTTTCCTGATCACTGAGTCCTGTGAAGAACTATAGTCGCAGGGGTGCCGTTTTAGCTCGGAAAAGTTTCCTGATCACTGAGTCCTGTGAAGAACTATAGTCGCAGGGGTGCCGTTTTAGCTCGGAAAAGTTTCCTGATCACTGAGTCCTGTGAAGAACTATAGTCGCAGGGGTGCCGTTTTAGCTCGGAAAAGTTTCCTGATCACTGAGTCCTGTGAAGAACTATAGTCGCAGGGGTGCCGTTTTAGCTCGGAAAAGTTTCCTGATCACTGAGTCCTGTGAAGAACTATAGTCGCAGGGGTGCCGTTTTAGCTCGGAAAAGTTTCCTGATCACTGAGTCCTGTGAAGAACTATAGTCGCAGGGGGTGCCGTTTTAGCTCGGAAAAGTTTCCTGATCACTGAGTCCTGTGAAGAACTATAGTCGCAGGGGTGCCGTTTTAGCTCGGAAAAGTGTCCTGATCACTGAGTCCTGTGAAGAACTATAGTCGCAGGGGGTGCCGTTTTAGCTCGGAAAAGTTTCCTGATCACTGAGTCCTGTGAAGAACTATAGTCGCAGGGGTGCCATTTTAGCTCGGAAAAGTTTCCTGATCACTGAGTCCTGTGAGAAGAACTATAATCAATTCTTTTTAGTGAGGCAGATTTGCACCGAGTCGCAGGGGTGCCGTTTTAGCTCGGAAAAGTTTCCTGATCACTGAGTCCTGTGAAGAACTATAATCAATTCTTTTTAGTGAGGCAGATTTGCACCGACTCGCAGGGGTGCCCATTTTAGCTTGGAAAAGTTTCCTGATCGCTGATTGGTTGGACGAGATAATTCTAACCAATCAGAGAGCGGGAAACTTTTCCAAGCTAAAGAGGCAGCGCCGTGAGTCAGTGCCAATACGCCTCATTAAAAAAAATTGTGTATAAACTTTGCCCATAAAATGATCTTGTTTCTATACTATAAGCGAAAGAATTTAATTAAAACTTAATTTTTTCCTCTGGCGAAAAAATATTCGAAAAGGCCTCAAGGCTATTAATAGTTTTGACAGTGAAGTATATATTATTTCTGCAACCAAAAGAATTTGTTTCACAAAATTATAATAATTCTCCCAATATAAAATAAAGAGTTTTAAGTATATATTATTTTTGCAAGCAAAAGAATTCTTTTTTCTTTTCACAAATTATAATAATCTCCCAATATAAAATAAAGAGTTTTAAGTATTTATTATTTTGCAAGCAAAAGAATTTATTTTTCTTCACGAATTACAATAATTTCCCAGTATAAAATAAAATAGTTTTAAGTATATATTATTTTGCAAGCAAAAGAATTTTTTTTTCTTTTCACAAATTATAATAATTTCCCAGTATACAATTAAAGTATTTTTTATATGCAATCTTAATTAATAAATGGCCATTTTGATACGTTATAAAGTAGAATTAAAATCTTATTTTTCATCGAACAATTTTATATGTACATTTCACTTATGTCCAACAAGACTTAATATCGTATCATTAACAATCTTGTTGACATGAGGGAAAAGTACATACAAAAATTGTTCAATGAAGAATAAATCTTTATTTTGACTTGAAAACGTATCGAAATGCTAATTTATTGGTAAATTGCATATAAAAAATCTCTAATTTTGTACTGGGAGATTAATGTACCGGGTGTAAAAAAATGTTGTCTTCACTGTCAAAATAAAAAAAAAAAAAAACAGTGATTTTAATCGGGAAATTATCCGTAAAAATATTCTGTTCTCAGCCGTATTTCAGAAAAAATACAGGCGGCAGTAATTTTACCCTACTTTGTTATCATCTTTTACGGGTTGGTGACAGTAATATCACTCCTTTACGTCAATATATCCGTTTTAAAAACGGTAAAGATCCTGGAATAAATGTTACCAGGCATTTACCGTTTTTTTTTAATGCAAATTTTTAACAGTGTTGGTTGCAAAATAATATATTTAGCAAAATAACATATATATATATATATAATATATATACATACATACAGTATATATATAACTATATATTTAAAATATATATATACATATATATATATATATATATTACATATACATATATACATACACACACACACACACATATATATATATATATATATATATATATATATATATATACATACACATACATATATATATATACACACACACAGACATATATATATATATATATATATATATATACATACATATATATACACACATACACACACACGCATATATATATATATATATATATATATATATATATATATATATATATATATATATATATATATATATATATACCTGAATAGATAACATAACAAATGCAGTAAAATCTTATAATAGTGTCTTTTATAACATAAGTTTTTCATCACTCATAGTTCATTAGTATTCTTCTTCTTCTTCTTCTTCTTCTTCTTCTTCTTCTTCTTCTTCTTCTTCTTCTTCTTCTTCTTCTTCTTCTTCAGCCCAAGGTTTACGACTTGAGATTTGGTGTTGTACTTTTAATAATCACGTAATCTTTTTATATGTTCTGTCTGTCTCAATTTTCATATTACTTTAAACAAGTCTCGGTGGCTTAGAATCTTTATCTCTATTTATTCTTTATTTATATGGTTCTTCATAAGCATCTTTATTAATTACCTCCGCCAACGAAGTTGGAAGGTTATGTTTTAACCCCCTGTTTGTGTGGTTTCTTTGTAAACAGATTCCTTGCCATAATTCTAATCGTAGAGTAATGAAACTTGCAGGGATTAACTGTTATGTAAAAAGCTGGAAATGATTAAATTTTGGAAGATCAAGGTTGCAGGTCAAGGTCAAGGTAAAGCAAAATGTCCAATTCACGTAATCCACATTAAGTTTGGACATCGTTGTAACAGAGATTTCAGACTTGGTTCATATTTGAGTGCATGAAAATCCACGATCCATTATTATATGTTAGGGTCAAAAGTCAAGGTCAAGGTCGGGCAAAAGGGTAGAGAAATAAGCTGCTGCGGTGGAGGTATGCGCTCTACTGAGTTCCCCTCTATTTTACTTCTTTATTATCGGATAATCAGACATTTTCTAAACATGACTGTTCACACGATTTCAATAAATTAAGATTTCTCACTTTCTCTTCAATTCCCATCTTCTAAAATATCTTTGATGACAACTATAATCCAGGATGTGGTGGCCTATTGGAAACGTCCCTGTCTTCTGATCTGCTAGACTGGGGTTCTAGTTCCATTCAAACTCGATAGTTTCTT
>NC_090726.1:203760903-203763403 GCF_036898095.1 Palaemon carinicauda
ATTTATATGGACATATTTATCAGTTCAGGAAAAACATTGTCTTTGAAAAAGTAAGCAAACCATATACATAGATCAAATTATTAATTCAATGTTGAACAGGCTGAAATAAGTCATTTAAGAGTTCTCTTGCTTGAGGGTACACTCGGGCACACTGCGAATTCTATAGAAAACTTAAAATTTATATGGACATAATAATTATCAGTTCAGGAAAAACATTGTCTTTGAAAAAGTAAGCAAATCATATACATAGATCGATTTATTAATTCAATGTTGGACAAGCTGAAATAAGTCATTTAAGAGATCTCTTGCTTTGAGGGTACACTCGGGCACACTGTTCTATCTAGTTTCTCTTCCTCTTGTTTTGTTGAAGTTTTTATTGTTTATATAGGAAATATTTATTTTAATGTTATTACTATTCTTAAAATAATTAATTTTTCCTTGTTTCCTTTCCTCACTGGGCTATTTTCCCTGTTGGGGCCCCTGGGCTTACAGCATCCTGCTTTTCCAACTAGGGTTGTAGCTTAGCATTTAATAATAATAATAATAATAATAATAATAATAATAATAATAATAATAATAATAATATGTAGTTCAGGGAAACATTGTCTTCGGAACTGTTAACAAAAAAAATATATAGATCAATTTATTAATCCTATGTTGAACCAGGCTAACATAAGTCTCTTTTTATAGTTTACGAAAGATTCGTTTTAATATTGTTACTGTTCTTAAAATATCTCATTTTAAGTGTTCATATTTCTCTTGCAGTTTATTTCCTTTCCTCACTGGGTTATTTTTCCCTGATGGAGTCCTTGGGGTTGTACATCCTGTTTTTCAATAATAATAATAACAACAATGATAACAATAATAATAATAATGATATAAATAATAATAATAATAATAATAATAATAATAATGATAATAATAACAATAATAATAATAATAATAACAACAATAATAATAAATAATATCAATAATAATAATAACAATAATAATAATAATAATAATAATAATAACAATAATAAACTGACTTTAAAAACACAAATAATGGAAACATAAGAATCTACACCATTGGTTGATAAACACGGGAGAATTAAACAAACAAATATCCAGTTTATCAAGTAGAGAATATTTAGAAAATCATTCAACAATGTACCTTGAAATCTGAATTTCTACGTTCATCAACCTCAGTGTTATCTCGTGTAGTTAAATGCATATCTTAACATTTATAAAATGTGGATAAGCGAAATCAACGTAGTATTCTTTAAAGGAACATATATATATATATATATATACACACATATATATATAATATATATAAACAGTATATATATATATATATATACATACATACATATGTATACATAAATATATATATATATATATATATATAATATATGTATAAATAAATAAATTTATTTATACACACACACACACATATATATATATATAGATATATAGATATATATATATATATACACACACACACACATATATATATATATATATAGAGAGAGAGAGAGAGAGAGAGAGAGAGAGATCTACAAAGCTAATGGCATATCTTCCACCTCGTTATGTCCAGGGTAATAAAATTAGGCCAAAAAAAAAATTAGAAATATAATCACACATAGATATCTATAACAATTTCGCAACCTATAAAGAATAAAAAAAAAAAACATAAAAGAGCATAGGTTATGAAGAAACTTTCCATTAACTTTCTAATTCCAGTGACTAACTTTCACTTCTCGGCAATTTCGGAAGGACATTTATAAAGGAAGGCAAGAGATAATATCCATATAATCTTTCCTTTTTTTACTAAAAGATTATAATATACCGAAATAAGGGAAATGAAGTCACCATGAAACGGCATAGCTCTCTCTCTCTCTCTCTCTCTCTCTCTCTCTCTCTTGCAGAGACTCGTTACATTAGTCTGTTCTGTAATAATTTTTTATTCTCTATTATTACTCTTCCGAGGGAGGTTTGTCATAGAGCGATAATCTAAATTCTTTACTGCAACATAAGACTGAGAGAGAGAGAGAGAGAGAGAGAGAGAGAGAGAATGGCGACTGTTATGGAGTAACTTCAAGCAGGCAAAGAAGGGAGTGAGTTAAACCTGAATATTTAAACAAAGTGTTAAGTGCTGAGAGAGAGAGAGAGAGAGAGAGAGAGAGAGAGAGAGAGAACGTATAGAGTAACTTCTTCTCACTCTAAAATGTATAGTTTTCATATATAAAATGTTACCCCCCTCTCTCTGTCTCTCATTCCAAAATGTATATTGCTTTCATATATAAAATGTTTCCTCTCTCTCTCTCTCTCTCTCTCTCTCTCTCTCTCTCCAAAATGTAGCTTTCATTTATAAAATGTTTCCTCTTTATCTCTCTCTCTATCTCTCATTCCAAAATGTATATTGTTTTCATATATAAACTCTCTCTCTCTCTCTCTCTCTCTCTCTCCTCTCTCTCTCTCTCCAAAATGTAGCTTTCATTTATAAAATGTTTCCGCT
>NC_090726.1:203768403-203790903 GCF_036898095.1 Palaemon carinicauda
GATTTTCCTAAAATTCGTCATGAGCACCCGGTCTCTTTTCCAAGAATCGTCCTCACCACTCTGGAGGCAGTCTGGCCGTGGGACAAGGAGATGGGAGTCCTAAAAAATCCCATTTTCCAGATTCACTTCACAACGACGCGAGTTCAATAAAGGTTTAAAGGGGTTAAAGGTCGCTCATGATGGTTCTCTAACACAGGATTTAGAGAACTATCATATAAGATCCAAGAAAGTAGACTGAGGTGGTATGGTCATGTCATGAGAAGAGATGAACAGTATATTGGGAGGAGAGTGATGGAAGCGAGTTCATTAAAGGTTTAAAGGGGTTAAAGGTTGCTCATGATAGTTCTCTAACACAGGAGTTAGAGAACTATCAGATAAGATCCAAGAAAGTAGACTGAGGTGGTAGGGTCATGTCATGAGATCAGTATATTGGGAGGAGAGTGATGGAAATGGAGGTACAGGAAACGAGGAGAGGGAAACCATAGCGAAGGTGGATGGACTGTATCAAAGATGACCTTCGATCAAAGGGATTAACCGGCGATGAGGTGTGGGACAGAGGTAGATGGAGAAAGCTGGCCAGAAACATCGACGCCACATAAAAGTGGGAAAAGATGCAGATAAAGAAGAAGAAGAAAAGGAATAAGAAGATGAAGAAGAAGAAAGGTCGCTCATGAATGGCAGAGGCAAGGGACAGTGACACCTAAAGATCAGCACCCAAACCCATTCCACACAAGCTTAGACCGGGAAGGCCCAGGCAATGGATGTTTTCAACTCAGCAGGTAGATCTATAGGCTCCCCACATACCCCCATTCTTAGCTCACAAGGATGGTGAGGTTGCAGACACTAAAAGAAGCTATCGAGCTTGAATGGGTTTCGAATCCCAGCCCAGTAGATCGCTAGGTAGGGAGGTTTCCAATACGCTACCACAACTCTTAAAGAAGCCACAGAAAAACACACAAGATATATATATATATATATATATATATATATATATATATATATGTATATATATATGGATAAATATCAACACAACATCGTGTTCAAATAGAAATAAATTTCTACCTCATACTTGGGATCGAACGCTAGCCCCTTCTAATGAAAGGCCAGGTCGAAACCAACCATGCCACGAGAGGCCATAAAAGATATCGGAACCTGACGCTATACAGCTGTCCGAGGATTTACCTGGCGAGACATCAGTCTCTTACCAGCGAGTTTTACCCGATATCCCGGCCCACCACGTGACACAGTTGGTAGTAATTCATTCAAATTACCCCTAATGAGTCAATATGGATAAATATCAACACAACATCGTGTTCAAATAGAAATAAATTTCTACCTCATACTTGGGATCGAACGCTAGCCCCTTCTAATGAAAGGCCAGGTCGAAACCAACCATGCCACGAGAGGCCATAAAAGATATCGGAACCTGACGCTATACAGCTGTCCGAGGATTTACCTGGCGAGACATCAGTCTCTTACCAGCGAGTTTTACCCGATATCCCGGCCCACCACGTGACACAATTGGTAGTAATTCATTCAAATTACCCCTAATGAGTCAATATGGATAAATATCAACACAACATCGTGTTCAAATAGAAATAAATTTCTACCTCATACTTGGGATCGAACGCTAGCCCCTTCTAATGAAAGGCCAGGTCGAAACCAACCATGCCACGAGAGGCCATAAACACAATGTTGTGTTGATATTTATCCATATTGACTCATTAGGGGTAATTTGAATGAATTACTACCAATTGTGTCACGTGGTGGGCCGGGATATCGGGTAAAACTCGCTGGTAAGAGACTGATGTCTCGCCAGGTAAATCCTCGGACAGCTGTATAGCGTCAGGTTCCGATATCTTTTATGGCCTCTCGTGGCATGGTTGGTTTCGACCTGGCCTTTCATTAGAAGGGGCTAGCGTTCGATCCCAAGTATGAGGTAGAAATTTATTTCTATTTGAAAACGATGTTGTGTTGATATTTATCCATATTGACTCATTAGGGGTAATTTGAATGAATTACTACCAATTGTGTCACGTGGTGGGCCGGGATATCGGGTAAAACTCGCTGGTAAGAGACTGATGTCTCGCCAGGTAAATCCTCGGACAGCTGTATAGCGTCAGGTTCCGATATCTTTTATGGCCTCTCGTGGCATGGTTGGTTTCGACCTGGCCTTTCATTAGAAGGGGCTAGCGTTCGATCCCAAGTATGAGGTAGAAATTTATTTCTATATATATATATATATATGTTTCTTCAAAAAGGCCCATAAAAGAAAGAAAAGAAATATAAATAAATCACTATAATTCGACCAATACACATTGGCCCTCTTCATTTTTACTTTACACTTTGAAGAGGGCCAATGTGTCTTGGTCGAAATATAGTGATTTATTTATATTTCCTTTCTTTCTTTTATGGGCCTTTTTGAAGAAACATGTTAAACTGTTCGATTACAGTTATAAGTAAGACATATATATATATATATATATATATATATATATATATATATATATATATATATATATATATACACACACACATAATATATATATATATATATATATATATATATATATATATATATATATATATATATATATAAATTCAATTCTGTAAGTGGAAGGTATAGGGGTATAACCTCAATTTCTACATCCGTTTGTTAAATTTCGCACAGCACAGCTATGAGAAAACATCTACTTTCTATTCCTGGCACCCTGCAGTTATGGAAAAAGTCATGGTCGTTTTTCTCCCAAGGAGAAGGGTTCTGCAACTATTTACCAAGTTTATATTTGAATTTAGGTATTAAGCTCACCTTTAACCACTGACAATCCTCAGTATTCCAATGTCCAGTATGTAAAGCTCATTAACACTACAATAGCATCCTTCAAACAGAGACGTCCACCAACCAATTTTGGAGCCTTTCCTACCACAAGGGATTCACAACCCTTAACTAGGTTTTACTTTGCCTTGGTATGAAGGAGGGACGAGAGTTGAGTTCAAGACAGTGGTGAATGGCATAAACTGTACGGAAGGAATGAGAGGGTTTAACGTACTGCTGATGAGTTAAATTCAATACGAAAAGTATTCCAACGACGTATTTAAAAGACAATAGGTTTAGAAGATATTAGGAGTTAAATGTCTGGACCGGATTAGAAATGAAACTAGAAAAGAGATTACTCGAGTGCCATATATGGATGCGATCATGATGAGGGGTAGATGGAGATGGTTTGGGCATGCTCTTCGCACTCCCCGAGAGAGATTAGTTCACCAAACTTTCAACTGGGCTCCACAAGTCACTAGAAGAGTTGGAAGACCCAAGTCTACATGGCTGAAGACTGAAGCGCTTGTAGGAGATGATGAATGGAGAGGTATTGATTTAAAAGCTCAAGATAGAGACGACTGGCGAAACCTAACCGAGGCCCTTTGCATCAATAGGCGTAGGAGATGATGATGAATTAAAAGAAAAAAGTTTTAATACAATAACAAAAGGCCCCAAAAACAGTAATAATGACGATGTGAGATGTTGTTCTTTCAAAAGTCGCATACTCAATTGCAAAGTAATATATGCAGTCTCCTGTTAATCTGAGATTTCTTCGCAGAACTTAAAAAAAATTATGATTACGTTGGCCAACTCTCTTGAGTCTAAATATTTAATAAGCATAACCTTCACTTGTTCATGGAATTGTTTTTTCTTCTTATATTTTCATTACGTAGCAACCTGTTCATTTATCACTTAAAAATTTAGCCGTAAAAAAATGGTAAAAATCCCTGAATAAATGTTGCCAGGCATTTACCATTTTGAAAACTGTTATATTGACGTTAAGGAGTGATATTACGGTCACCAACTCGTAAAAGATAATAACAAAGTAGGGTAAAAATTACGTTCGCCTGTATTTTACTGAAATACGGTTGAGAACAGTATATTTTTTACAGAGAATTTCAGTTTAAAATCAAGGATTTTTTAACAATGTACTTATTTATTAAATTTGCACAGCAGTTGATTAGAAATAAAACTATAAGAGAAATCACTCGAGTTCCATATGTGGATGAAATCATGATGAGGGGTAGATGGAGATGGTTTGGGCATGCTCAACGCACTCCCCAAGAGAGATTAGTTCACCAAACGTTCAGTTGGGCTCCAAAAGGCAATAAATGAGTTGGAAGACCCAGGCCTACATGGCTGAGGACTATGAAGCGCGAAGTAGGAGATGATGAATGGAGAAGTATTGAATTAAAAGCTCAAGATAGAGACTGGCGAAATCTAACCGAGGCCCTTTGCGTCAATAGGAGCAGATGATGATGAAGAGTTGATTACCTAAACTGACTCATCAGCAGCCATTGCCTGGACCTCCCAGGTCCTAGCTTGGTTGGAGAGGGTTCTTGGGTGCTGGTCATAAGTATATATGGTCAGTCTATAAGGGTAACTTCACAGTTCCCTGCCTCTGCCATTCATGAGCGACCTTTAAACCTTCAAGTCAAAATCAGAAACTGAAATTAACTATCAGAAAGGTATGTCAAGATGACTAATAATAATAATAATAATAATAATAATAATAATAATAATAATAATAATAATAATCTCCAGCAAAGACCGGAAACAGTTTCAAAATATATATAGACATTCGAAAAAGTCTGTTTTGAGACTGAAAAGGAGTCAATGGATCTTAAATATCTCTTGGAAACGATGATGGAAAAAAAAAAATCTGGAAATGCAACAACATTCGAATTCTGTTATTGGCGATGATCCTGGAACAATGAAACATGATCGGGCGGAAAAAGAAATGTCAGAAAGACCTTCACGAAAAACTTAAAAAAAAAAATCTAGAGATTTTTATGAGATAACTTTGAAAACATTTTGGAAAAAAATGAATGTAGGTCCATGACATATGAAGGAACTAGCTACCCGTTAAGATACTACCGCTAGAGAGTTATGGGGTCTTTTGACTGGCCAGACAGTGCTACATTAGATCCTTCTCTCTGGTTACAGTTCATTTCCCCTTTTGTCTACACATACGTACACTCCGAATAGTCTGGCATATTCTTTACAGATTTTCCTCTGTCCTCATACACCTGATAACACCGAGATTACCAAGCCATTCTTCTTCACCCAAGGGGTTAACTATTGCACTGTAATTGTTCAGTGGCTACTTTCCTCTTGATAAGGGTAGAAGGGACTCTTTAGCTATGGTAAGGAGCTCTTCTAGGAGAAGGACACTCCAAAAATCAAACCATTGTTCTCTAGTCTTGGGTAGTGCCATAGCCTCTGTACCATGGTCTTTCACTGCCTTGGGTTAGAGTTCTCTTGCTTGAGGGTACACTCGGGCACACTATTCTATCTTATTTCTCTTCCACTTATTTTGTTAAAGTTTTCATAATTTGTATAGGAAATATCTATTTAAATGTCATTATTCTTAAAATATATTATCTTTCCTTGTTTCCTCTCCTCACTGGGCTATTTTCCCTGTTGGGGCCCCTGGGTTTATAGCATCTTGCATTTCCAACTAGGTTTGTAGCTTAACAATTAATAATAATAATAATAATAATAATAATAATAATAATAATATAAAGGATAATGAAATTAGCAAATTTCTTTATAAGTAAAAAAAGAAAGATTTAGAAGTTGCTGGAAAATTGTCGCTAAAATAAGTTCCAGCTAAAAAATTCACAAAAATAAAAAGAAAAAACGAAAGTCTTTCTGAATATTCTCAAAAGTTTCGGAAATCTTCAACTTCTTGAAAAAGAATTAAACGGTCTTACTTAAATATAATGAGAAGCATTAATTATTCAGATTTCATGGCAATTTCTCTTCTATAAGCTTCGCAATACTACACAGTATTCTAGATGTATTATTCCAGCTGCGACCAAGTTGTGGAATGATCTTCCTAATCGGGTGGTTGAATCAGTAAAACTTCAAAAATTCAAACTCGCAGCAAATGTTTTTATGTAGAACAGGCTGACATGAGTCTTTTTTTTATAGTTTATATATGACATATCTGTTTTGATGTTGTTACTGTTTTCAAAATACTTTATTTTAATTGTTCATTACTTCTTATATCATTTTATTTCTTTATTTCCTTTCCTCACTTGGCTATTTTTTCTCGTTGGAGCCCTTGGGCTTATAGCATCTTGCTTTTCCAACCAGGATTATAGCTTAGCTAGTAATAATAATAATAATAATAATAATAATAATAATAATAATAATGATGATAATGATAATAATAAAAACAATAATAATAATAATAATAATAATAATAATAATAATAATGATGATAATGATAATAATAAAAACAATAATAATAATAATAATAATAATATTAATAATAATAACAACAATAACAATAATAATAATAAACATATTTGTATCAACACTAAAAATATTGGTAAAAAAACATGAGCAAAGTTATATTTTTAAATTGTCCTCTTGTTGCTCATGTCTTTTACCAATAATAATAATAATAATAATAATAATAATAATAATAATAATAATAATAATAATAATAATAATAACAAAACACATGATTAGAAACTGACAAAGACTAAATGAATCTAAAATATCCTTTAGAAAAATCTATAGTTGCATCAACTTTCGAATCCTGACACTGGAAAATCCTACAACAGAGAAAGACAATCACAGGAGAAAGAGAAATGTCCGAAAGATCTTCCCCAAAAACCATAAGAAATCTAGAGATTTTTATGACATAACTTTGAAAACATTTTGTTTGAAATTAATGTAGGTTCGTAATATATATGAAAGGAAGAGATAATATATAAAGAAAAAAATGAATTGCTAGAGGGTACAGTAGGGAACACTATTCTATATTATGTCTCTTGAAGGTTTAAAGGCCGCTCATGGATGGCAGAGGCAAGGGACAGTGCCATTGTCCTATGAAGCAGGACAATGCCCTAGAGACTGACATATATATATATATATATATATATATATTATTAGCGCTAAAGCCCTCTCTCCACCCAAGCTAGGACCAAGGAAAGCCAGGCAATGGCTACTGAAGACTCATCAGATAGACCTATGGGCTCGCCCAAACCCACCATCCTTAGCTCACAAGGATGGTTAGATTGCAGCGACCAAAGAAACTATTGAGTTTGAGCGGGACTCAAACCCCAGTCTGGCGTTCACCAGTCAGAGACGTTACCACATTGGCCACCATCACAATCCTCTTTCTTTTTTTATAAGTTTTTATAGTTTATATATGAAATATTTATTTTAATGTTGTTATTGTTCTTGAAATATCTTATTTTGATTGCTCACTACTTCTCTTATAGTTTATTTCCTTTCCTCGCTGGGTTATTTTGCCCTGTTGGAGCCCTCGGGCTTACAGCATCCTGCTTTTCCAACTAGGGTTGTAGCTTAGCAAGTAATAATAATAATAATAATAATAATAATAATAATAATGATAAGGGATTTTGGTTAAATGCGATAATGCCTTATTTTCAAAGAATTCTGAATAAGTCTGAATAAGTTCTAAGTATTTTACCACCAAAGATAATGTCACATATAATTTCATTTTGACTGGTCGCGAATGATAAATGTAATTAGCATTACAAAGGAGTTCCTTAATTAACCAAATGAACAGAGATCGAATTTTGAAAGGTAAAAAAAAAACATTGTAAATAATAAGAAATAATATAATTATTAAGGAAATTTTCGCTATTCAACCTAATTTAGAAAATGTATGCATACGTAATCACATTCACATATGTATAATATAGATGGATAGAAATAATAATAATAATATAATTATCTCCCTTGTGGTGGCCGATGTGGTAACGTCTCTGACTGGTGAACGCCAGACTGGGGTGCGAGTCCCGCTCAAACTCGTTAGTTCCTTTCATCGCTACAACCTCTCCTTCTGAGCTAAGGATGGGGGGTTTGGGGGAGCCTATAGGTATACCTGCTTAGTCACCAGTAGCCATTGCCTGGACCTCCTTGGTCCTAGATTGGGTGGAGAGGGCGCTTGGGCGCTGATCATATTATGGTCAGTCTCTAGGGCATTGTCCTGCTCGATAATGCAATGTCACTGTCCTTTGTCTCTCCCATTCATGAGTGGCCTTTAAACCTTTAATACATATCGACTTAGAGCTCTGGATGTCTTAATGAACCTGTAGTAGTTTAAATTTAAACTAAAAGTAGCGATTTTAGTGAATGTATTCTATGTAAATACAATATTTCGTTATCAAAATAATTATAATATTAGTAGACACTTAAATCCTGATGTAATAATACGTAAAAAAAATAATCTACAGCACAAAACTGCCCACGTCCCATTCAGAGATCAAACGAGGCAAAATAACTCTAGCTTTTCCTCACAAACCACGAGCAGCGCACGCGCATTTGACTGGCACCACACCACGTGGTAACGCGCGAGAAAGTTAACTAGTATACTGGCAACCACCGAGGAAGGTGGGTGTATAGCATTTGGCTCTCTCGGTTGCATTTAGCGAGCTCGGTTCTTTACTGGCAACTTGTGTTTTGACTTCGGGGTGTTTCACACTTGGAACTATGGAGTGATGATGAATATAGTGACTAATAATACTTTAATTGACCAAGCGAGTCTTGTATTTATTTGGCGATTTCAACAGGAGAGGAAGACGTTCGAATAAGCGTCTTGTTTATTATTTTTTTTTTCTGAAGGAAGCACGTAAGTTGGCTATGAGTTGCGTTTCCGTTTGTATATTAATTCAGGGTTATGAAAAGGCGATTATTAATTTATGAAGTTATTGATAATGTAGGGAATAATTATAGTTATGAAAAACCTTTTAGTAATGATAAGTTTCCTAATACTTGTGTAAACACAAACACAATATATATATATATATATATATATATATATATATATATATATATATATATATACATATATATATATTAATATGGTGAAAATAAATATTAGGTCGTAATTCTTATTATGCTGAAAATATTCCAAAATATTAAAATCCGAGTGTGAAAAGGTGTATTTTTGTAAATTATACAAATTACACATTTTTAAAGTAGTCTTATATTATTGTGGAATGTTTTCAGTGTGTGTGTGTATATATATATATATATATATATATATATATATATATATATATATATATATAAAACTATGATAAATTTTTCTAGAATATTTTAATATTTATCATCTTGTCAATAAATAATTGAAATATGCATTCCTGTATTAATTTATTAAAATGCTCAGTAGAAAATAAACCAACGTAAAAAATTATATATATATATATGTATATATATATATATATATATATATATATATATATATATATATATATATATATATATATATATATATATAACGAACTCAGTATTAAGATAATATATAATTCTTCCAAACACGTATAATACCCCCCTAACCTCACACCTGTTCAGTAAGCGATCTACCACACAAAATTTCTGTGTTTACATTGAATTCCTTTCTTGGCTCGAAAGGTAAACAAAGTTGCTTACGAAGGACGAAGTGTTTTCATAATTCGTAACTTCTGGCAATGCATTAATGCATCAGGTTCACTTGAATCTATCTTCGTTTTATATAAATTGAAACTGACTCTTTGGAGGTAGGAAAGTTTTTTTTTTTTTTTCATTTCTGGAATTTTAATTAGTAACTTAAGTGTATTGCTTCGTATTATGTGAATGTATATATCTATCTATATATATATATTATATATATATATATATATATGTATATTATATATATATTTATGTATATATCTATATATACATATAAATATATATATATATATATATATATATATATATATATATATATATATATATATATATATATATATATATATATATATATATATATATATATATATATATATGCATATATATATATATATATATATATATATATATATATATATATATATATATATATATATATATATGTATGTATATATATATATTGGTTAAAATACGCGCAATGAAATATTGGATAATATTTTATAAAGCACCCTGTATTGTGATAATTTATATGTACACAGATAAAAATATCTTCACTTAGATGTAGGAGAGTATTTTAGCTTTGATGATTTTGTCAATAAATAATAATTAAAACAAATACCTATACTATACTGATAAAATATCTATAATGAAATATCTTGATATTCTAAGTATGTTGATCTTAGCACTTAATAATTGAAATAAGTATTTCTGTATGAATTTCATAAAATGCAAAAAGGTGAAAAATTAATCAATTATCTTAAAACTTGAAAGAAACAGGTAGAGCAAGATTAATAAATAAAAAAATAATATTTCCCATTAATAAAAAAACTGATAGTAATTCCAAGCTATATGAATAATATGAAACTAGGTTCATGGTATTTTATGTACGATTAAAATGTTAAAAAAGCCTTTACTGATCGAACATTATGATTGATTGATTGATTAAGTTATCTGGAATCATGACATATAAGGTCATTGACGCCAAGCTACTAATTTATTTAATAATTCAAATGAATCAAAAGTCATTTTAATATGAAAACTATGTTTTACCAATAGCATCTCAAATAGTTGAGAAATTTACGCTTATTAGAATGGAAGGTTTAAAAAGAACATCTCATAGCAATTCGAAATTTTCTTCTAAGAAAAGAACAAGACGAATCTTTGGATAGTACACATTTCAGAGTTTATAAGTTTATAAGTATTCCAAACAATGTCATTTATTCCTAACATCATATAATAGATATATTTACACTTGATTAGAATAGGTTTAAAAAGAACGCCTCATAGCAATACGAAATTATCTTCTTAGAAAAGAACAAGACGAATCTTTGAGATATTACACATTTCAGAGTTTATAAGTATTCCAAACAATGTCATTTAATTCCTAACATCATATTTCGTCGCCCACAGCCAGATATAAGAAGGCAACGAAAAAGTAAAGAGAGAAGTGTGAAGTAAGAAAGATTCTAAAGGAAGTTCCAATTTATGAGTATTCCAAATAATGTAATTTTATCCCTAACATCATATTTCTACCCAAGAGCCAAGTATAAGAAGGCAATGAAACAGGAGGAGAGAAGTGTGCGGTAAAAAAAGTTCAAGAAAGTTCTAAATCTTAGCTTGGGATGATAGAGTTCTTGAAACTCGATGATGTTATTCCTTTCTTCAAAGATTTTCTGTCATGTGTGTTGATTTTCCTAAACACAATGCTCAACCTCATTCCTATCTCTTGCGTACTATTGCAATTCCTAGGTATTGAAGTCCGTATCTTTCCCAATACTTGTTTGATCTCTCTCTCTCTCTCTCTCTCCTCTCTCTCTCTCTCTCTCTTTAAAGATGTTTGGTGTTCATTATTCTGTTGGTACAGTGATTTCTAATGTATGTACCATATATCCATACCTAAATTCTATATATATATATAACACACTCAGACACATATATATACGTGTGTATGTAATATATATATATATGTATGTATGTATATATATATATATATATATATATATAAATTTATATATATATACATACGCATATATTTATATATGTATATATGTATATATATATATATATATATATATAGTCTCTAAAATGTAACCCCACTTCCCAAAAAAATCAAAGTTGTTACATATGTATCGACCTCATTAAATTCATTTAACTAACTTCCGGTGTAAACAAATTTTCTCCACATAACTGTACTCTTTCTCTCTCTCTCTCTCTCTCCTCTCTCTCTCTCTCTCTCTCTCTCTCTCTTGAAAAGAACGAAGTTTCATCTCAATATTATCACCATTATCATTATTACTGTAGCATTAATAGTGAAATATTAAATATTCAGTATACAAAAATATCATATTTTTTAATTAACATAATCTATTTCCCGTTTGTTATGTAATAGACAAAACATAAAAAATTATAAACTCTTAAATAAACCAACGGGAAATGCCACTGTAATAAAAAAAAATATATATATATTATCTATTTACTTAGGAAATTGTTATAAGTATACATTTAATTTTAATATATACCTGTATAAACACAAATCACAATTTTTATGTAATACATATATATATATATATATATATATATATATATATACAAAAACAAATGCAGCCGTTTCTAGTCCACTGCAGGACAAAGGCCTCAGACATGTCATTATTCATGTCTGTGGTTTGCCCAGTTTTCAGGGTAATGGTAGGAGATATTTTTTCTGATCGCTCACAGAAAACCAACCTAGTATGGGTCACCCTGACTAGTACAGCTTTGCTGATGATGACGATACACAAACCCTTCAACCACATTTAGGTATCAGTATTCTATATATATATATATATATATATATATAAAGAGAGAGAGGAGAGAGGAGAGGAGAGAGAGAGGAGAGAGAGAGAGAGAGATTTTATAAAAAGGACGCATGGAATATCAGTACATTAAACCTCTCAATGTCTTGGGTAGTGCCATAGCCTCTTTACCATGGTCTCCCACTGTCTTGTGTTAGAGTTTTCTTGCTTGAGGGTACACTCGGACACTACTCTATCTTATGTCTCTTCCTCTTGTTTTGTTAAATTTTTTATAGTTTATATAGAAGATATTTATTTCAATACTACTGTTCTTAAAATATCTTATTTCTCCTTGTTTCCTTTCCTCACTGGGCCACTTTCCCTGTTGGAGCCCCTGGGCTTATAGCATCCTGCTCTTCCAACTAGGGTTGTAGCTTAGCAATTAATAATGATAATAATAGAGACTGATCATATACACATATTATCAGCTTCCAAGACCACTCTCCACCCAAGCTAGGACCAAGGAGGGCCAGGCAATGGCTGCTGATGATTCAGCATGTAGATATATATGCTCCCCAATCCATAGCCCAGAAGGATCGTGATATTACAATTACTACAAGAAACTATCAAGCTTGACCGGGTCTCGAACTCCTGTCCTACAGGCTGTCAAACAGAGACGTTTCCAATAGGCTACCACAAGATGGAGAAAATGTATTTTCAAGAGTATGAAGATAAGAATTATAATCTAAAGCTTCTGTTCCTTCAAAATACATGAATAAATCACCCATATATATATATATATATATATACATATATATTTATAAATATATATATATATATATATATACATATATATACATACATATATATATATATATATATATGTATATATATATACGTATATATACATATGTATATATACAAATATACATACATATACATATATATACAAATATATATATATATATATATATATACATACATATATATGTGTATATATACATATGTATATATACAAATATACATACATATACATATATATACAAATATATATATATATATATATAAAAAAATTTCTTAATTCTGTTTTATTTCAAATTCAGAAACTTAATGCCATGAACGAAAGAAAAAAAAAGAAAAGAAGAAAGAACTGTACTCCGGAAGCCTTAAATCAGCCTTTTTGAGACTTTAATTCCTTAGATGGTTTTAAGCCTTTCTATAACGACCAATTATTTCCTTCGTCATTTTATATCCTTTTCAAAGGATTTTCGACAATCTAAATCACCTGATATTTCTTTTCAAGAGATAATCACTTAACTGGTAAGCAGCTCCTCTAGGAGAAGGTCACTGCAAAATCAAACCATTGTTCCCTAGTCTTGGGTAGTGCCATATCCTCTGTACCAGGGTCTTCCACTATCTTGGGTTAGAGTTCTCTTTTCTTGAGAGTACACTCGGGCATACTATTCTATCTTATTTCACTCTCTTTGTTATTTTCAAGTTGTTATAGTTTATATATGAAAGATTTATTTTGATCTTATTATTGTTCTTAAAATTTTCTTGTACTTTTCTTTTTATTTCCTTTCCTCACTGGGGTATTTTCCCTGTTGTAGCCCTTGGGCTCATAGCATCCTGCTTTCCCAAATAAGGTTGCAGCTTGGCAAGTAATAATAATAATAATAATAATAATAATACAATATATATATATATATATATATATATATATAATATTTTTATTCCCTTTCCTCACTGGGCTATTTTTCCTGCTCTTCCATCTAGGGTTGTAGCTTGCCAAGTAATGATAATATATATATATATATATATATATATGTATATATATATATGTATATATATATATATATATATATAATTATAATAATATTTCTATTTCCTTTCCTCTCTGGGCTATTTTCCCCTGTTAGAGCCATTGGGCTTATATCATCCTGCTTTTTCAACTAAGGTTGTAGCTTGTCAAGTAATAATAATAAGAATAATAATAATTACAATAATACTAATAAACCTAACTATTTTGATCTATAAAGCATAAAATATTATATACCTACTTATAAGCCTAATTCAATGGCTGGTCATAAATATAGTACATCTATCACATAACTATTTTAATGTATACTACATGAACAAAATATATCAATACATGAAATCCTAATTTAATAAGCCCTATCATAAAGCAATAAATAACTTATAAAGATGACAAAATATGAAAAATTATTATCTACTTATCTATCTATACCGCCCAAAATGACGGTAATATAAGATATGATAATGACGGAGTTTGGATCAGAGTGCTTTCATTGTGTCAAACTCACTTGATGCTGATGTTATTATGGGCCCTGAGTGGACAACTGAAATGTTAAACGTGGGATCTGTTTCCCGTAGACTTTTTGGCACAGAGAATTATAATGATACAAATAATATGGTGGGACGCTATAGTGTCTATCTATCTATGTATATATATATATATATATATATGGGTGTATATATAAAGTATATATAATATATATATATATATATATATACGGTGTATATTTATTAAATATATATACGGTGTATATTTATTAAATATATATATATATATATATATACATATAGTGTATATTTATTAAATATATATATATATATATATATATACTGTATATATATATTGTATATATATATATATATATACAGTATATATATATATATATATATATATACAATATATATATACAGTATATATATATATATATATATATATACATATAGTGTACATGATCCGTCATAAACGATAGCCAAATACTTAAGATAAATATGCACACACACGCACCCCCTCTCAACAAGGTATGACTAATTCCTCTCTCCCCCTTTCCGAGGGACGGGGAATGCTGGGCACGAACGGATATATATACACCAGACACTTGATTTTTATTATATAGCAGAAGATGTGTGTGTGTATGTATGTGTTTCCTTTGAAAAAAAAAAAAAAAAAAAAAAAAAAAAAAACCAGCTCAAAATGAGCATCAGATAATAGAAGTAATTAAGCTACATCATAAAACAACACATTAATGGCGACTATTGAACATAAGGACCGAGTATTGCCGTAGTTCGATTTCCCCTTTAAATGACGCCGTGGGAACGAATGCATAATAAATGATGAACAGCCTTCCGAAGTCGCTACAGACACACACAGAAGGAATCTTAATCACGCGTCCCAGGAGTATACATACTTATACAGTACACATACACATACACAAAGTTCATATGAATATCACATTAATCAATGGTAAGATCACATCTTAACTGCTGGATCGTGGATGAAACCCCTGTGGAGTAAAATGTCAACTAAATTTGTTGCTTCAATAACATATATAGAAGTCTCACCAGTAGTGTGTCGATCCCCGTAACATACATTTGTCTGTTCATTATCTTTTTAGGGATCATACGCTTTCTGCATATCCAGGTCAATTCCCCCCCCCCCTCTCTCTCTCTCTCTCTCTCCTCTCTCTCTCTCTCTCTGTATATATATATATATATATATATAAGCCTTTGTTCTCGCTTTCTGCATATCCAGGTCAATTCCCCCCCCCCTCCTCTCTCTCTCTCTCTCTCTCTCCTCTCTCTCTCTCTCTGTATATATATATATATATATAAGCCTTTGTTCTAAAGTGGACTAGTAACGGCTGATATATATATATATATATATATATGTATATATACAACACTCATATATACTACGCAAAAAGATAAGAAGTGTAGAATTTTCACTCTGAAGGAATATCATAGGCTTAAAATCTCTCCAGAGAGAGAGAGAGAGAGAGAGAGAGAGAGAGAGAGAGAGAGAGAGGAAAGCCAAAAATATAGCAGCTAGCTAGATCACACCCCTCTCTCTCTCTCTCTCTCTCTCTCTCTCTCTCTCTCTCTCTCAACAGTCCTCCAGCAAGGACTTGATTAAATTTCACGCCACTGATTGACAGACATGAACGCGATGAGACTTAGCAGAGCGCCGTGTCATTAGAGATAATAGTCCGGTTTTAGCGAGGATTACTGACCTGTGTCAGGGACAGATCGCCTGCTGGATTACGTACTAACCCCACTCCCAGGCCCCCACCGGGCCCCCAATTATTCCGGTGGGGTATTTCCCAGCTTCTACGTGGAAAAGATCGTACTCTGAACGCCATGTTTATCTCTTCTAATGACACCGATGCTGAAAATCTTCTATTTGTGAATTGCAGTTTCGCGTTTGTATTTCAGAGGATGTTGTCCGTTATACAAGGGGTATTTGGCAGAAATTATCCGTTATAAGAGTAATATGTGCCAGAAACTGTCCGTTATGTGAGGAATATTTGATATAAGCTAGAAAACTGTCCCGTTATACGAGGGAAGTTTTGATATAAGCTGTCCGTTATACGAGTGATATGTGCTAGAAAACTGTTCGTTATGTGAGGAATATTTGATATAAACTGTCCGTTATACGAGTGATATGTGCTAGAAACTGTTCGTTATGTGAGGGATATTTGTCTGAAGCTGTCCGTTATACGAGCGATATGTGCTAGAAACTGTCCGTTGTGTGAGGGGTATTTGATATAAGCTGTCCGTTATACGAGTGATATATGCTAGAAACTGTCCCGTTATGAGAGGGGTATTTGATATAAGCTATCCGTTATACGAGTGATATGTGCTAGAAACTGTTCGTTATGTGAGGAATATTTGATATAAACTGTCCGTTATACGAGCGATATGTGCTAGAAACTGTCCGTTATATGAGGGATATTTGATATAAGCTGTCCGTTATACGAGTATGTGGTAGAAAACTGTCCGTTATGTGAGGAATATTTGATATAAGCTAGAAACTGTTCGTTATATGAGGGATATTTGATATAAGCTGTCCCGTTATGTGAGGGATATTTGATATAAGCTGTCCGTTATACGAGTGATATATGCTAGAAACTGTCCGTTATGAGAGGGGTATTTGATATAAGCTGTCCGTTATACGAGCGATATGTTGCTAGAAACTGTCCGTTATGTGAGGGATATTTGCCAGAAGGTGTCCGCTATATGAGGGATATTTGTCTGAAGCTGTCCGTTATACGAGTGATATGTGCTAGAAACTGTCCGTTAGGTGAGGGATGTTTGCCAGGTGTCCCGCTATATGAGGGATATTTGTTAGAAGCTGTCCGTTATACCAGTGATATTTGCCAGTTCGTTTTCGGCATATACTGGTCATTTCTTGAAGGAAGATTGTCTTTGTGCCGCCGCTATTCATAAATCAAAAATAAGACAAATACAGCCCCTTTTCATAAATCAAATCTAATACAAATATTACAGGTCGTTTTCATAATTCAATCTAATACAAATACAGGTCGTTTTCATAAGTCAATCTAATACAAATACAGGTCGTTTTCATAAGTCAATCTAATACAAATACAAGTCGTTTTCATAAGTCATTCTAATACAAATACAGGTCATTTTCATAAGTCAATCTAATACAAATACAGCCCCTTTTCATAAATCAAATCTAATACAAAATATTACAGGTCGTTTTCATAATTCAATCTAATACAAATACAGGTCGTTTTCATAAGTCAATCTAATACAAATACAAGTCGTTTTCATAAGTCATTCTAATACAAATACAGGTCATTTTCATAAGTCAATCTAATACAAATACAGACCCTTTTCATAAATCAATCTAATACAAATATAGGTCGTTTTCATAAATCAATCTAATACAAATACAGGGTCGTTTTTCATAAGTCAATCTAATACAAATACAAGTCGTTTTCATAAGTCAATCTAATACAAATACAAGTCGTTTTCATAAGTCAATCTAATACAAATACAAGTCGTTTTTCATAAGTCAATCTAATACAAATACAGGTCGTTTTCATAAGTCAATCTAATACAAATACAGGGTCGTTTTTCATAAGTCAATCTAATACAAATACAAGTCGTTTTCATAAGTCAATCTAATACAAATACAAGTCGTTTTCATAAGTCAATCTAATACAAATACAAGTCGTTTTCATAAGTCAATCTAATACAAATTCCAGATCCTTTTCATAAATCAATCAAATAATTTATGATGAAATTTTGCTGGTTAGAACCTTTTCGACATATGCGGTTCCTTTCCTTTTGGAAAATTGTCTTTGTGACCCTAAATTTTCGCTGGAGATTTTTTTTTTTTAAATAAATAAATAAATACAGGTCCTTTCATTATGGAAAATTATCTTTGCGACTGTACAATTCATAAATCAATATATTGATCTGAGATAAGATTTAGTCTTTGCAATATCCATTTTCTTAGATGAATGTAATATTCTGGGATATAATTTATCTGTTGAGATCATATTCGACATTCACGGGTCATTGGTTGATGGAAAATTGTTTTTAAAACGACCGTTTTGAAAACAAATCTCCTAATCGTAGATGAAATTTATTTGGTGAGATAATTTTCGACAAATACACGTCCTCTCCTTTTGGAAATTTGCGAAATACAAAATTCAAGGACATATCTTCTTTGTCTACATTTTTTCCCACTTCTATGTGGGGTCGATGTTTCTGGTTAGCTTTCTCCATCTACCTCTGTCCCACACTTCATCACCGTTAATCTCCACCCCAGGTGATGAAGTGTGGGGACAGAGGTAGATGGAGTAGATTGAGAAAGCTGACCAGACACATCGACCCCACATAGAATATGGGTCCTTAATGGAAAATTGTTTTTGCAACACCACTTTTCTTAGATTAGTCTAATATTCTGGGATAAAATTGAGCTGGTGAGATCCTTCACGACATATATGGGCCCTTTCTTGATTGCAAATTGTTTCTACAACGAACCTGGTAACGTCCCTGACTGGTGAACGCCAGACTGTGGTTCGAGCTCCGCTCAAACTCCTTAGTTCCTTTGGTTACTGCAAAGCTCACCATCCTAGTGAGCTAAGGATGGGGGCTCTGGGGGACAGTATAGGTCTATCTGCTGAGTCATCAGCAGCCACTGCTTTACCCTCCTTGGTCCTAGCTTAGGTGGAGAGTGGGCTTGGGCGCTGATCATATGTATATATGGTTAGTCTCTAGAGGCATTGTACTGCTCGATAGGGTGCTGTCACTGTCCCCCGGCGCATATTAACTTTGTACAGCGTACCCTAGGAAGGGAGAAAACTCAATGGCATATACATATAATACATATCTACATTAATTGTTTATAAAGAAGGCTTCGTTCAAACAGCTACAAGCGTGTTTTTAAAGGTTGTTTATACATCTGTAGCTGGTATAACGTAAAGGGGTGGAGCCTGGCCACGGATGACGGACAAGGGGGGTGGGGCTTGTATATACTACACCAAACTTCAGGAATATGCGTCCCGAGCCTCTGCCATCCATGAGCGGCCTTTAAAACCTTTAATAGTAGATAAAATTCAGTTGGTGAGATAATTTTCGACAAATATAGGTTCTTTCCTTTTGGAAAATTGTCTTTAATGACGCTATCTTTCTTAAATCAATCAATTAATCGGAAATTAAATTTAGCTAATGAGAAAAATATTGGTGTTGGAAAAGAGTACACTTAAAAATTTGCATTAAAAAACGGTAAATGTTTGGCAACATTTATTCCAAGATTTTTACCGTTTTATAATGGATATATTGACGTAAAGGAGTGATATTACGGTCACCAACCCGTTAAAGATAATAACAAAGTAGGGTAAAATTACGGTCGCCTATATTCTACTGAACTACGGCTTAGAACAGTATATTTTTACGGAAAATTTCCGATTGAAATTATGGTTTTTTTCTAACAGTGTAGAGAGCCCTTGGCTAGATATTTATTTTTTCTAGAAAAAATAAAACTGAACAAAGTTTATACATGTAATAAATATTAATGAAACTACTATTTATATTATGTTTCATTTATGAAAAATAATTTCCTGAAACTTTTTCCCTTCAAACTTAAACATTGTTCTAACAGAATTATTTCTCAGAATTACTTTTACTCTTTCTCTGTTTTGTTTCATTAGGAAAAAGTAGTTTCCCCCGAATTTTTTTTTCTTCAAACTTAACATTATCTTATCAGAATTATTCGAAGATGAAATAAATCTATTCATGTTATTTGCGAAAAACTTTAAAATAGAAATCCTGAGCTATATCAACAATGCGTAAATTTATACATAGAATAAATTTAAAAGAAACTAGATTTTCTGTTTTGTTTTATTGATGAAACGTAGTTTCCTGAATTATTTCCTTCAAAATTAATATTGTTTTATCAAAATGATGTGAAGATGAAATAAATCTAATTATCTTATTTACGGCAATTTCCTATTATTATTATTATTATTATTATCATTATTATTAGATAAGCTACTCCCCTAGTTGGAAAAGCAGGATGCTATAAGCCCAAGGGCTCCAAACAGAGAAAAATAGCCTAGTGAGGAAAGGAAATAAAGAAATTAATAAAAAATATAAGAAGTTATGTACGATTGAAATTAAATATTTCAAAAAAACATTAACAACATTAAAAGAAATATTTGATACATAAACTATAAAAAAGACATATGTCAGCATGTTCAACATAAAAAACATTAACTGCAAGTTTGAACTTATGAAGTTCTACTGATTCAACTACCCGATTAGGAAGATCATTCCACAGCTTGGTCACAGCTGGAATATAATTTTTGTAGATAAATAGAAAGGCAGAAAAACAGAAAAATGTCGAGAAGAGCTGTTTTTTTTTCTTTTTTTTTTTTTAATAAATGGAAAGAAAAAGAAAAGTTACCGATGAAAAGCTGAATGTTTTTCCCTCTCTTAGAAACATAGGAAAAAATATTTGTTTGTTTTATTGAAGCCTTGGACCCGAGAACCCCTTTTTCCCCGCAGAAATAGATAAGACGAATTTCATACTAAGTCTTCTAGAAAAACAGCCTCGAATGCTGGATTTCTTCTTGTTGGGAAATAAGAAAGTAATATTAAATTGTATTCATCTATACCCTGTTGTGAAAATTATCTTTTTTTTATGAATATAACTCTATATCTTTCTTATCTTCATTTTTTAAAGAAATTTTCCCAGGCGAAACATGAGAGAGGAAAAAAATCAATATTTCTACTTTGTTAAAGACCCTAATTTGAATCGGAAATTCTCAGTAAAAATATACTGAAAAGTAATATTTAATCTATACCCTGTTTGTGAAAATTATCTTTTTTTTTATGAATAAAACTCTATATCTTTTTTATCTTCATTTGCTTAAAGAAATTTTCCCAGGCGAATCATGAGAGGAAAAAAATCTATATTTCTACTTTGTTAAAGACCCTAATTTGAATCGGAAATTCTCAGTAAAAATATACTGAAAAGTAATATTTAATCTATACCCTGTTGTGAAAATTATCTTTTTTTTTATGAATAAAACTCTATATCTTTTTTATCTTCATTTGCTTAAAGAAATTTTCCCAGGCGAATCATGAGAGGAAAAAATCTATATTTCTACTTTGTTAAAGACCCTAATTTTAATCGGAAATTCTCAGTAAAAATATACTGGAAAGTAATATTTAATCTATACCCTGTTGTGAAAATTATCTTTTTTTTTATGAATAAAACTCTATATCTTTTTTATCTTCATTTGCTTAAAGAAATTTTCCCAGGCGAATCATGAGAGGAAAAAATCTATATTTCTACTTTGTTAAAGACCCTAATTTTAATCGGAAATTCTCAGTAAAAATATACTGGAAAGTAATATTTAATCTATACCCTGTTGTGAAAATTATCTTTTTTTTATGAATAAAACTCTATATCTTTTTTATCTTCATTTGCTTAAAGAAATTTTCCCGGGCGAAACATGAGAGAGGAAAAAATTAATATTTCTGCTTTGTTAAAGGACCCTAATTTGAATCGGAAATTCTCAGTAAAAAATATACTGAAAAGTAATATTTAATCTATACCCTGTTGGGAAAATTATCTTTTTGTATGAATTCAACAATATATCTTTCTTATCTTCATTTTTTTTAAAGAAATTTTCCCGGGCGAAACATGAGAGAGGAGAAAAAAATCAATATTTCAACATTGTTAAAGACCCTAATTTGAATCGGAAATTCTCAGTAAAAAATATACTGAAAAGTAATATTTAATCTATACCCTGTTGTGAAAATTATCTTTTTCTTATGAATACAACTGTATATCTGTCTTATTTTCTGCTCTTCTAAGGAAATTTTCTCTGGTGAAAAAAAGGACAAAACAATCAATAATTCTACCAAAAAAAAAAAAAAAAAAAAAAAAAAAAAAAAAAAAAAAAAAAAAAAAAAAAA
>NC_090726.1:203795903-203800903 GCF_036898095.1 Palaemon carinicauda
AAGGTTTAACAGAAAGAAATCTCCAAATATTAGAATATCGAAGAATAGGCTAAGGGTTAACAGAAAAAAATATCCAAATAACAGAATAGTTAAGAAAATACTAAGGTTCAACAGAAAGAAATGACTAAATATTAGAATACAGAAGAAAAGGCTTTTGTTTAATAGAAAGAAATCTCCAAATATTAGAATATCGAAGTAAATGCAAAGGTTTAAAACAAAGAAATCGCCAACTATCAGAAAACAGAAGAAAATACCAAGGTTTAACAGAAAGAAATCTCTAAATATTAGAATAGAGAAGAAAATTCTAAGGTTTAATTGAAAGAAATCTCCAAATATTAGAATACAGAAGAAAACGCTCATGTTTAATAGAAATAAACCTCCAAATATTAAAATAGAGAAGAAAATGCAAAGGTTCAACAGAAAGAAATGACTAAATATTAGAATACAGCAGAAAATGCTAAGGTTTAATATAAATAAATCTCCAAATAATAGAATACAATTTTTTTCTTACTTTCACTTCTGTTCTTTTGAACATGGCAACTTTGAAAAAAAATTGTCATCATTATCAATATTACAAGTTATATCCCCCCTGTTGGAGACCTTGGGCTTATAGCATCCTGCTTTTCCAACTAGGGTTGTAGCTTAGCTTGCAATAATAATAATAATAATAATAATAATAATAATAATAATAATAATAATAATACAACCCTAGTTGAAAAAGCAAGTTGCTAAAAGACCAAGGGCTTCAACAAATTAATATTTCTGATCTGAGAAGGAAAGCAAACAAACACAAATTAATATTTCTGATCTGAAGAGGCAAGCGAACAAACGCAAATCAGTAAGAAACTAGAACACAAAATCTTTTGCCGCAGTTGGGTCAAGGAGTGACAAATGACACAATAAACTTTGCTAATCACTCATGCATGTCTCGGGTGGAAACAGACGGAGCGCGGCAAAGGGGAGTCTTGGGCGAGGGCTCACTTGTTGTCTGTTAAACTGGTAAATTAATATCATAAGTAAAAATTGTATAGAAAATGGAAAAATATTAAAACACTATGACCACAATTGAGGTACCTAAATACGGCCCCCTCTCCACTATTCCTTACCCAAATACTGGACCAAATGACCTAACTCCCATAATATATGTAGAGGTTTAAAGATCGCTCAAGAATGACAGGCAAAGGTGGCCGATGCGGTAACGTCCCTGACTGGTGATCGCCAGACTGTGGTTCGAGTCCCGCTCAAACTCATTAGATCATTTGGCCGCTGCAATCTCACCATCCTTGTGAGCAAAGGATGGGGGAGCCTATAGGTCTAACTGCAGAGTCATCAGCAGCCATTGCCTGGCCCTCCTTGGTCCTAGCTTGGGTGGAGAGGGGGCTTGGTCGCTGATCATATGAATGTATGATCAGTCTCTAGGGCATTGTCCTGCCTGATAGGGCAATGTCACTGTCCCTTGCCCCTGCCATTCATGAGCGGTCTTTAAACCTTTAAACTAAGCCTTATCAGCACAGTGTACTAGAGACTGACTATATGAACATACGATTAGCGCCAATGACCCTTCTCCATGAAGCTAGAACCAGGGAGGGCCAGGCAATGGCAACAGATGAATCAGCAGGCATACCTGTAGGATCCTGCAATCCTTAGTTCACAAGGATATTGAAGTTGCAGACACTGCAAGAAACTATCGAGCTACAGCAGGTCTCTAATCCCAGTCAAACAGAACATTAGGCAGGGACGTGTCCACCTGCTCTGAGAGGTTAGATGCGAAAAATATTTCTTTCTGGGTTTAAACAAATTCGATTAAAATGATTTAACCAATTATGGGACTTACTTATTTTAGTTAAGAATTCCAGCTCTCGCCTACCACAAGTTAACATTAAAAAATGAGAGAATATTCTATCCACGTTCTAAAAGCTAACGTTAAAATACACGTATCCTCCCCTATATAATAATGAGCAACCTGTCTGGCTATACACTCACATATCTATATATTCATATAAGTCATAAATCCCTCTTAATATCATATTCACTCTGCCTCGGGATCAGAGACCCAAGGGGGAATTAAATTTGTGATATCTCCTGGTCGGCCGTGGATTCGAAATCAGACATAGGAAACTGAGGTTCCAGTGACCTTACCACAGGGCCATATATATATATATATATATATGTATTTAAATATATATATAATATATATATATATATATATACATATATGTATATATATATTATATATATATAGTGTGTGTGTGTTTCCTGTCACACCCAGTTTCTTCCCATCCCTTGGGAATGGGAGAGAGGGAGTATTCCTACCACGTTGAGAAGGGGTACACTGAGATGTACACTCGGAAACCACAATACCGAACAAATTACCAAACCAGCGGGTTGTAGTTAAGAAAGGGGGGGAGGGGGTAGGAAGGGTTGTATCTGTGTATGTGCGTGTGTGTGCACATCTATATGAATATTTCTGACAGGTCGCGTACACTAGTAATTGAATAATCTCAAAGATAAACGGAAAAAGAAATCAAAGTAATTCGTATTTCATTCGGATGAAGATGGGCTAGACCGACTGACTGTTGTGGGTCGGGAAAAGATGAGACGAAATTGCCAATTGAAATAAAAATCATTCTCATGTAGAATCAAATTTCGGTTTGCCAGAGAGAGAGAGAGAGAGAGAGAGAGAGAGAGAGAGAGAGAGAGAGCTTGATGTATCGTTTCACTCGAGCAGGTTGGAGTTGCAGAGCTAGGCTCTTCAAATGTAGTTATGGAATGAAGGTAATTTTGATGTGGAATAATAATTATCTCTCTCTCTCTCTCTCTCTCTCTCTCTCTCTCTCTCTCTCGTACCAAAGCTTTCACCAACAGGAGTCAACTATCAAGTAGGCGCCAAGTCATTGCTAAATTCTGAAGACAATATTTTTTTTTCTTCTGGTAAAGAGGTTTACGTAGCTTCATTTCTTACCTAGGATCGGACATCCAGTAACATCACATATATACATACGTGTTACACATACCTGCATACACATACACACACACACACATATATATATATATATGTATATTATATATATATATATATATATCTATATATATATATATATATATACATATATATATATATGGTTATGTGTCCGTGAACGCGGTTGTGCATATGTATTACATTTACATTAGTGTAAGCGACCCGTCAAAATTGACGGATAGATATTTAGATAGATATGCACACACACACACACACGCAACCCCCAACCCCCACTCACAATTATATGACTACTCCTTCTTCCCCCCCCCCTACCCGAGGGTCAGGGAGAGCTGAGCGTGACCAGAAGGATATATATATATATATATATATATACATATATATATATATATATATATATATATTTATATATGTATATACATATATATATAAATATATATTATATATATATATATATATACTGTATAACCATTCACTTGCTCTTTATTATTTAGGGAACATAGTTGTTCCTTGTATAATAGATGGCCATAGATGGTGTTAGACTCTCTCTCTCTCTCTCTCTCTCTCTCTCTCTCTCTCTCTTAACAAGAAGCAAAATTAAAACATAATGTGTAACACAGCAAAGTAGATATCGCAGGAACTTCCCAATTCAACGAATAAGAGAGAATCTAGTGATGATGATATACAGTTTTCCTAAGGAAAGAACGACGACTTTTAAGCGGATGTACGATACTTCTCGAGAGGCTACTTCTCCAACGTACGGTATTCTCTGTTTACTGCCGATGCCTACACTTTAAAAAAAAAAAAACCGTGATTTTAATCGGAAATTCTCCGTAAAAATATACTGTTCTCAGTCGTGTTTCAGTAAAATACAGGCGACCGTAATTTTACCTGATTTTGGTATCATCTTTTATGGGTTATTAACCGTAATATCACTCCTTTACGCAAAAAAAAAAAAAAAAAAAAAAAAAAAAACGTAATTTTCATCGGAAATTCTCCGTAAAAATATACTTTTCTCTGCCGTATTTCAGTAAAATACAGGCGATCGTAATTCTACCAAACTTTTTTATTATCTTTTACGGGTTGGTGACCGTAATATCACTCCTTTACGCCAAAAAAAAAAAAACCGTCATTTTAATCGAAAATTCTCTTTAAGAATATACTGTTCTCAGCCCTATTTCAGTAAAATACAGGCGACCGTAATTTTACCTGATTTTGTTATTATCTTTTACGGGTTGGTGATCGTAATATCACTCCTTTACGTCAAGAACCGTAATTTTAATAGGAAATTCTCCGTAAAAATATACTTTTCTCTGCCGTATTCAGTAAAATACAGGCGACCGTAATTTTACCAGATTTTTTTATTATCTTTTACGGGTTGGTGATCGTAATATCACTCCTTTATGTCAATATAACCGTTTTTAAAACGTTAAAAATGCTAGAATAAATGTTGCCAGGGACTTAACATTTATTAACGCAAATAAATTTAAGAAATTTCAT
The DNA here is from genome assembly GCF_036898095.1 of Palaemon carinicauda. Taxonomy (NCBI): domain Eukaryota; kingdom Metazoa; phylum Arthropoda; class Malacostraca; order Decapoda; family Palaemonidae; genus Palaemon; species Palaemon carinicauda. Next base: position 203,800,381 of record NC_090726.1, read on the forward strand.
TATTTCTGGTGTAATTTTTTCTAAGTTTTTTTTTTCTAAATAAGCTGAAATTATTTTCTGTTAATTTCAAAAAATGCAATTCTTTACTACATTAGACTAATTAAATTCGTTATCTTTTTTATCTATGGTATATGTTCAACTCTACAAAAGACATCTATCATATAAATATCAAATTTATCATAACTGAGGAGTCTTCATTCTAAGTCTTCCTAAGATGTGAGCGAAAAGTTTATATTCTCTTCAGAGACCTGAAAGAACATTACCACACAGTAGAGAGTCTGGGAACTTAAGCTACTGAAATACGACACGCTATTCCGTAGTACTTTTCAGTTTTAGAAATAATCTTCATCTCGTAGACTTATCATTATTAGCTAAGCTACAACCCTATTTAGAAAAGCAGGAGGGTCAAAGAACAAAGGCTCCAACAGGGAAAATAGCCCAGTGAGGAAAGGAAATAAGAAAATAGATCAAAAGATCGAAGTGTGCCTGAGTGTACCCTCAAGTAAGAAAACTCTAACCAAAG
>NC_090726.1:203805903-203808758 GCF_036898095.1 Palaemon carinicauda
TTATTATTATTTAAAATTCAAGCTCCTATCAATAGACAACAACAACAACAACAACACAAATAATAATAATAATAATACTAACAACAACAACAACAACAATAATAATAATAATAATAATAATAATAATAATAATAATAATAATAATAATACCGACAGCAGGTCAGCATTTAATCAAAAAATAAAACATATACTTATGTACAGATAACACAAACATGTTTGCGAACTCGTTAAGGGCATATCACCTATTTGGGAAACCTAAAACTGCTGCGTGTATCACACAACAAGGACAGTATTTTGATTACGAGAGTAAATATTTGGATAATGCCTCCCGCATTCACGTAGATATAAGTTCATGAGCTGTAAAACGGGGTCCCTGTATATTAAGAGATTAGGATGTATAGATTATAAATCCATCATTATAATTGAAAATAGCTGGCAAATGTTTTTATGTTTTATGTTTCATGGTTTATGTATATGTATATGTATATACTGTGTGTGTATATATATATATATATATATACACGCATATATACATAGATATATATACTGCATATATATATAAGTATATATGTGTGTATATATATATATATATATATACTTTCTAACGTTTTTAGTGATCTTAAGAGAATATATATAAACAGTATACACACACATACATATATATATATATATATATATGTATATATATATATATATGGTATATATATAAAAAAACTTCCCCTATAGTTTATTATTTCCTTACTTCCTTTCCTCACTGGGCTATTTTTCAATATTAGAGCCCCTGGGCTTGTATTATCCTGCTTTTCCAACTAGGGTTGTAGCTTAGCTAGTAATAATAATAATATTCATTCTTCTTCTATATAGTTTATTTATTTCCTTATTTCCATTCCTCACTGGGCTATTTTTCAATGCTGGAACCCTTGGGCTTATAGCATCCTTCTTTTCCAACTAGGGTTGTAGCTTAGCTAGTAATAATAATAATATTCATTCTTCTGTATAGTTTATTTATTTCCTTATTTCCTTTCCTCACTGGGGCTATTTTTCCGTGTTGAAACCCTTGAACTAACACACTATTAACGTTAGAGTATATATGCCTTGTGAAGGAAATGTATTTGTAAATGAAAATTTATAAACGCCCTATTTAAGAATAAATATTTCTTATTTAAGTAATATATTAAATAGACACAGGATTAAAGATAATTATTTAGAGTTATTCATTAAAGAAAAGTATTGATAAAAACATTGTAGAATAAAAATAAAAACAATTTTTTTATATATTTGTCAATGCAATGAAAAATAAAATATTTCGAATTGACGGATTTAGATGGAATAATTAAGAAAAAAAGAAAGGTATATTGGATGTCACTAATTCAATATACTTAAGGTTCTTGTGGCCTGATTGGTAACGTCTCTGCCTGATGATTGACAGACGGGGGTTCGAGTCCCGCTCAGACTCGTTAGTGCCTTTAGTGTCTGCAACCTTACCATCCTTATGAGCTAAGGTTGGGTGGTTTAGGGGAGCCTTTAGGTTTATCTGCTGAGCCATCAGCAGCTACAGTCTGGCCCTCCCTGGTTCTAGCTTGGGTGGAGAGGAGGCTTGGGCGCTGATCATATAATATATGGTCAGTCTCTAGGGCATTGTCCTGGTTGCTAGGGCAATGTCACTGTCCCTTGCCTCTGCCATTCATGAGCGACCTTTAAACCTTTAGACATTTAATCTCAAATACGATAAAAAGTTTTAAGTCTCTGTGATAACGATGTCCAAACTTGTGCCTCATTATGCGCTTTGAATTAGACATTTTGCTTGACCGTGACCGTAACCTTTGACCTTCCAAATTTCAATAATTTCCAAACCTTTGACCTTGACATTCCAAAATTTAATCATTTCCAAACCTTTGACCTTGACCTTCCAAAATTTAATCATTTCCAAACCTATGAACTTGACCTTCCAAAATTTAATCATTTCCAAACCTATGACCTTGACCTTCCAAAATTTAATAATTTCCAAACCTTTAACCTTGACCTTCCAAAATTTAATAATTTCCAAACCTTTGACCCTGACCTTCCAAAATTTAATAATTTCCAAACCTTTGATGTTGACCTTCCAGAATTTAATCATTTCCAAACCTTTGACCTCGACCTTCTAAAATCTAATCATTTCCAGCTTTTTACATAACAGTTAATCCCTGCAAGTTTCATTACTCTACGATTGAAATTGTGGCCAGGAAGCTGCTCTCCAAAAACAAACACACACAAATAGGGGGTAAAACGTAACCTCCTTCCAACTTCGTTGCCGGAACCAATAATAATAATATTCCTCTGTCAGTTGCAACCCCAACTACGATTTCTCATTCATGAACATTGTTCTAGTGAGCATAACTGAATAACAATCTGATAAATTAATCAAATTTAATTCATCCATGACATTCATTATTGAATTTCCTTGATGAAAAACGTCATTTGTCATTCACCCTCTCCTAAGATAAGAAATTTATTGGAAAGTCTTGGAATATTATATTTTAAATCTCTAAATATACCATACTCCAATTTTTTTTAATGAGGCGCATCTGCACCGACTCGCAGCGGTGCCCTTTTAGCTCGGAAAAGTTTCCTGATCGCTGATTGGTTAGAATTATCTTGTCCAACCAATCAGCGATCAGGAAACTTTTCCGAGCAAAAAGGGCAATCCTGCAAGATTTGACTATAGTGTACGTAGCCCGTCAGAAATGACGGCTAAATATTTAGATATATATGCACACACAGATTCAACCCTTCCCACCCCCTCCCCCTTTTCCTAACTACAATACGGAAGTTGTGCTTTCCTAGTGTATCTCTCGGGGTAACCCCATCTCACC
>NC_090726.1:203809258-203811758 GCF_036898095.1 Palaemon carinicauda
ATAGGCTCCTCTAAACAACCCATCGTTACCTCACAAGGATGGAGAGGTTGCAGCGACCAAAGAAACTATCGAGTATGAGAGGGACTCGAACCCCAGCCTGGTGATCACCAGTCAGGGACGTTACCACAATGGCCATTACAACCTTAATAATAATAACAATAATAAAAATAATAATAATAATAATGATAATAATAATAATAATGATAATAATAATAATAATAATAATAATAACAATATCAATAATAATATTATTATTAATAATGATAATAATAATAATAATAATAACAATAATAATTCAACAGTGAGTTTCGATGTATTACAAAAATTCTCAAGATTAAAAAACCTAAAAAAAAAAGCATCCAAACCTTCAAAGAGTTGTTTTTCCTGTAAGCAGAAAAACAGGAGAATCAGCCCATTCAAAATTCATTAGATTATATGAATGTTATCGGGCGAAATTTTTCGTCAATAACTTCCCTTTTTTTATATATATGTCAACAGATCATTTATTACTAGATGTCAATCACGTACACAATATTAGATTAATCAATCAAATACGATGAATAGATTGGATTAGGCGCTGGGGTCATGTCTAAATAGTCCTTAGGACCGAGCCACAAAAAAGGAGAGAGAGAGAGATGAGAGAGAGAGAGAGAGAGAGAGTAGAGAGAGAGATGAGGAGAGAGAGAGAGAGAGAGAGAGAGAGAGAGAGGAGAATTATCAATTGAGAGAAATAAATGTTTATTTTGAGGTTGAGATAATCAAATTGAGAGAGAGAGAGAGAGAGAGAGAAGAGAGAGAGAGAGAGAGAGAGAGAGAGAGAGAGAGAGAGAGAGAGGAGAGAGAGAGAGAGGAGAAGAGAGAGAGAGAGAGAGAAATTATCAATTTGAGAAAAATAAATGATTATTTTGAGGTTGAGATAATCAAATTGAAGAGGAGAGACGAGAGAGAGAGAGAGAGAGAGAGAGAGAGAGAGAGAGAGACGAGAGAGAGAGAGAGAGAGAAGAGAGAGAGAATTATCAATTTGAGAGAAATGAATGATTAATTTGAGGTTGAGAGAGAGAGAGAGAGAGAGAGAGAGAGAGAGAGAGAGAGAGAGAGAGAATGAGAGAGAGAGAGGAGAGAGAGAAATCTTTAAAAGTTCAAATGTGAAACTAATATATTATACATAATTTACATTCAAGGTCGTTAAATTGCACTTTACCAAGTGAAATAATAAATGTTAATAAGTTCAGTATAATCTAATGTCATTATTATAACTAAAGTAAGACAAAAAATGTAAAATTGATTTAGTTGTGCATAACAAAAAACATAATTATTATTATTATTATTATTGATTATTATTATTATTATTATTATTACCTACGCTTACAACCATAGTTGGAAAAGCTGGATGCTATAAGCCCGAGGGCTCCTACAGGGAAAATAGCACTGTGGGGAAATGAAATAAGGAAACACAGTATAGTGTGGCTGATTCTAACCCAAAGCAAGAGAACTCTAACCCAAGAATAATTTATTAATCCATATGTGACAATAGCGTTCTTATGATTTTGCACAGGTATATAGAAACCTATAGAAAATAGTGTTCTCATGATTTTGCACAGGTATATAGTAACCTATAGAAAATAGTGTTCTTCTTGATTTTGCCACAGGTATATGGAAATCTGTAGAAAACAGTATTCTCATGATTTTGCAGGGATGTATAGAAACCTGTATAAAATAGTATTCTCATGATTTTTTCACAGGTATATAGAAACCTATAAAGAATAATATTCTCATGATTTTGCACAGGTATATGGAAATCTGTAGAAAACAGTATTCTCATGATTTTGCAGGGATGTATAGAAACCTGTATAAAACAGTGTTCTCATTGATTTTGCACAGGTATATAGAAAACCTATAAGAATAATATTCTCATGATTTTGCACAGGTATATGGAAACCTGTAGAAAACAGTATTCTCGTGATTTTGCACAGGTATATAGAAACCTATAGAAAATAGTGTTCTCATGATTTTGCACAGCTCTATATAGAAATCTGTAGAGAACAATATTCTCATGATTTTGTACAGGTTAATAGCAACCTATAGGAGAACAGTATTTCTCATGATTTTGCACAGGTATATAGAAACCTATAGAAAATAGTGTTCTCATGATTTTGCACAGGTATATAAAAACCTATAGAAAACTGTGTTCTCATGATTTTACACTGGTATAGTATAAACCCGTTAGAGTTAGTTTTCTCACTGGACGATATATACCTCAGACTATTTCCTAGTTTTCGAATTCAAAACCCGCACAGACTACAATTGGTTCATTTAAAACTGTTACGCAAACGTTAAAAAGGGACAATAGTCATTATACGCTCTGTCTATCTCTATGTCAGTGTGTGTGAATACATGCGTGCTTGTACGTACACACAGACACCCCAAAACTCATTAAAACTCATTGAAAATGTGTGTGCATCTATTTGCCTCTGTGTGTGAATATATACGTGCTTTTACG
>NC_090726.1:203816758-203819258 GCF_036898095.1 Palaemon carinicauda
GAGAGAGAGAGAGAGAAAGCTTCTTCAAAATACCTAATGATAGAGTAAACCGAATACCCCAGTCTCCAACAGCCCACACACACACATGCACCCCGACTCCACGACCCCTGAAATCTCCCCGGTATCTCTTCACTGTTTTATGTCGGAGATACAGTTTCACGAAGTGTCCACAATCCAGTGAAAGGATGGTAAGCTTTACAAGGGCGACCTCTGGCGGTCATTGGGAGAAGATTTTCTCGTTTTATGCGAGGCTCAAAATTTTCTCTCTCGATTTATGCGAGGCTCAGGTGAAGCTACGTAAGCTACGTAGTCGATCTGGATTTTTTTTTATTAGAATTCTCGTATTTGTTCAGAGAGCGAACTTCCTTCAACGTTGCGAATTGAGGAGCGAAAGGTATACCTGTCACAGCCTTTTATTCCAACTAGTAAGTTTGCGCACAAGCAAAAATAGAACGGATATATATTTCATCTTTGTAAAATCCATTTTCGAAGAACCAAAAAAGTAAAAAATCGAACGTACATATAATACTGAGACGATTTTTTTTACTTTTCAAAAATCCCAATTTCCGAAATAGAAACATATAAAAGGTCAAAAATGGTTTTATCTTTATAAAATTCCTATCCTCGAAGCCCAAAAAGTGAAAAACCAAAAGTACATATAAAATTGAGATGATTTTTTACCTTTCCCAAAACGGATAGATGAAATAAAAAAAGGGTTTCATCTTGTTATAATCCTAATTTTCGAAGCCCAAAAAAAGTGAAAAACCCAACGTACATTTAAAATTGAGATGATTTTTTTTTTACTTTTCAAAAATCCCAATTTCCGAATTAGTTCCAGTAATAAATAATGCCATTAAAACTAGAGGTAATATTTTTCGTGATAAAATATTTCCCGATATAAAATTGCCGTATAGTAATCACATATGAAAATGCAAGACCTTAAAATTACTTTTCGTGTATAGGATATGGAAAAGATGAAGCAAGTTATCCCTTCAGTAATTTCCTTTATTAAATACTTTATGAATAATGTAAAAAAAAAAAGGAGAAAGGAACCAGTTATCCTAGCTGGTGGGTTTCGTTTGATAATTAAGTAGAGAGTTACTGGGTCCTATGACTGGCTAGATAGCACTACACGGGACCCCTCTCTGGTTACGGCTAAATTTCCCTTGCACATACATACACCGAACAGGTTAGACTATTCTTTATACATTCTCCTCTTTCCTCATACAAATGACAACACTAAGATGACCTAAAAATTTTTCTTCACTCAAGGGATTAACTACTGCACTGTAATTGCTCATTGGCTACTTTCCACCTGGTAAGGATAGAAGAAACCCTTTAGCTATGGTAAGCAGCTCTCCTAGGAGAAAGACACTCCAAAATCAAGCCTTTGTTCTCTAGTATTGGGTAGAGCCATAGCCACTGTACAATGGTCTTCCACTCTCTTGAATTAGAGTTCTCTTGCTTGAGGATACACTAATCTATCTGTTTTGAAATAGGAAACAAGTGTCATAATTTAGATTACCGTTATCATTATCTAAATAACTGATAAAATATTACTTATTTTCCTCCCATAGATCTGTCTATTTGAAAAACGTTAATAGTTCATTTATTCGTTTTCTCAGAAATAAAAAGAAAAGAAAATAGAAGTAATTCTCTTGCTTGAGGGTACACTCGAGCACACTATTCTATCTTATTTCTCCTCCTGTTTGGTTAAAGTTTTTATCGTTTATATAGGAAATGTTTATTTTAATGTTGTTACTCTTCTTAAAAAATTATATTTTTCCTTGTTTCCTTTCCTCCTCACTGGGCTATTTTCCCTGTTGGAGCCTCTGGGTTTATAGCATCCTGCTTCTCCAACTACGGTTGTAGCTTAGCAAGTAATTGTTAATAATAACAGTAATAATAATAATAATAACAGTAAAAAAAAAAAAAAAAAAAAAACTATGAAACGTCTAATATAAAGATGTTAATCCCAAATCATAGTTGAAACTAAGGAGAGACGCTATCATGCTACTAATATATTTAAACGAATGGTGTATGGAATTCATGTCAATGAGATAGAATTATTACCAAAGAGGTTGTTTAATCTTTGCCAACCCCATATGGATAAAATGGTGTACTTAAAACCACATACAACAACAACAACAACAACAAAAGAACAACAATTAGTTTACATACTTTATATAGGAAATATTTATTTTTATGTTATTACTGTTCTTGAAATACTCTATTTTTCCTTGTTTCCTTTCCTCACTGGGTTATTTTCCCTGGGCTTATAGCATCCTGCTTTTCCTACTAGGGTTGTAGTTTAACAAGTAATAATAATAATAATAATAATAATAATAATAATGATAATAATAATAATAGTACCTGTTTCCAGTCCACAGTAGGACAAAGGCCTCTGACATCTCAATGCATGGATGTCAATTCATGTCTAGAATTTGGCCAATTTTCATCACCACGCTGGCCAATGAGAATTGGTGATGGTGGGAGACTT
>NC_090726.1:203826758-203831758 GCF_036898095.1 Palaemon carinicauda
TTAGGTCGGGGGAGGTCTTTACACGTTAAGGGGAGGGGGTCTTTTCAGGTTGGGGAGAGGGTCTTTTCAAGTTGGGGAGAAGGGTCTTTTCAGGAAGAAGGGGTGGAGAGGTCTTTTCTGGTCGGGGAAGGGAGGTTTTTTCTGGTCGGGGGAGGGGGTCTTTTCATTTCGGGGAGGGGAGGGGAGGTCTTTTCAGGTCGGGGAGGGAGTTTTTTTCAAGTTGGGGAGGGCCGTTTTTTCAGGTCGGGGGAAGCAGGTATTTTCAGGTCGGGGGGGGGGGGGGGGAGGGCGTCTTCTCAGGTTAGGGGGGGGGGGGTAACTTTTCAGGTCGGGGGAGGGGGCTTTTCAGGTAGGGGAGGTCTTTTCACGTTGGGGGAAGAGGGTATTTTCAGGTCGGGAGAGGGGGTCTTTTCAGGTCGGGGAGGGGAGGGAGGTCTTTCCGGGTCAGGGGAGGAAGGTTTATTTAGGTCGGGGATTGGAGGTCTTTTCAGGTCGGGGAAGGGAGGTTTTTTCTGGTCGGGGAGGGGAAGGGAGGTCTTTTCAGGTCGGGGAGGGGAAGGGAGGTTTTTTTCTGGTCGGGGAAGGGAGGGGAGGCCTTTTCAGGTCGGGGAGAGGAAGGGAGGTTTTTTTCAGGTCGGGGAGGGGAAGGGAGGTTTTTTCTGGTCGGGGAGGGAGGTTTTTTCAGGTCGGGGAGGGGAGGGGAGGTCTTTTCAGGTCGGGGAGGGGAGGGGAGGCATTTTCAGGTCGGGGAGGGGAAGAGAGGTTTTTTTCTGGTCGGGGAAGGAGGTTTTTTCAGGTCGGGGAGGGGAGGGGAGGTCTTTTCAGGTCGGGGAGGGGAGGGGAGGTCTTTTCAGGTCAAGGGGAGGTTTTTTCAAGTTGGGGGAAGGGGATCTTCTCAGGTTGGGGGGGGGGGGGGACTTGTCAGGTAGGGGGTCTTTTCTGGTCGGGGAGGGGAGGGGAGGTTTCTTCTGGTCGGGAGAGGGGGTATTTTAAGGTCAGTCAGGGAAGGGGGGGGGGAAGGTTGCAGAAAAGACGAATCAGAGAAATTTGGAATTGGAAGGGAATACAATCTTTGTGGCTTGAAAATAATTATTGTGATAATTGTTAGAAAAAAAAAATAAGATATAATAAAATAAAATATAAAATAAAATGTCCGCTTTAAAAATGGATATATAGACGTAAAGGAGTGATATTACGGTCACCAACCCGTGAAAGATAATAATAAAAGTATGGTAGAAATTACGGTTATCTGTGTCTTACTGAAATACAGCTGAGAACGGTATATTTTTACGGAGAATTCCAGATTAAAATTAGGGTTTATTTTTTTCTTATAAGTGATGCAGGAAAATCTCAAGCTAAGATAGGAAAGGCAAAAGCATATATATTGTATAAAGTAAAAAAAAAAAACAGCAGAAATTATACAAAACTAAGACGAACTATAAATAAAAAAAAAGACATGGATGATACAAGCAAAAAAAAACAAAAAACAAAAAACAGCGCAAATGATAAAAAACCAAGAGGAACTATATATATATATATATATATATATATATATATATATATATATATATATATATATATATATATATATATATATATATATATTATATATATATATATATATATAAAAGACATGGCTTATACAAGCAAAGTTAAAAAAAAACCAGCACAAATGATAAAAAAACAAGACGAACTTTATGAAAAAAAAAAAAACATAGATTATACAAGAAAAACCATCACCTTTCCAAAAACACACTTCCCGTCCCAAGGCGTTAACTCGCGACGAAGACCTTCATGGACTTCATAGACCTTCTATATAGACCTTCAGGCACGGCCATGATGGATGCCTCGCAAACTTTTCCCTCCACTTGGGAAATTAACTCGGTCTGTTTTATCTCAGTTGTTGCATCGAACGCAAAGTCTAAGGGAGGCAGAAATATTTTTTCGCGCGCCTTCCGTAGCGGAGTTGATATTCTTTAATAACTACGGTACGTTTTATGTTGGCAGGAGATTCGTATAAGACTCAGTTTTGGAGAATCTGAATCTAAACACTCACACACACACACACCCACACACACACACACACACACATATATATATATATATATATATATATATATATATATATATATATATATATATATATATATATATATATATATATATATATATATATCATCTCCTCCTACGCCTTTTGACGAAAAGGTCCTCGGTTTGATTTTGCCAGCTGTCTCTATCTTGAACTCTCAATTCCAGACTTCTCCATTCATCATCTCCTATTTCACGCTTCATAGTCCTCAGCCATGTAGGCCTGGATCTTCCAACTTCTAGTGCTTCTAGTGCAATTAAATATTCATATATATATACTGTATACATATATATACACATATATATACACATTAGTGTACGCGACCCGTCAAAAATGACGGCTAAATATTTATATCGCTATGCACACATACACAGATTTAACCGTTTCCAACTTCCTCCCCCTTTCCTAACTACAACAAGGCAGTTTCGGCAATTTGTGTGTGACTATGGTTTACGAGTGTACCCCTGGGGGTACGTCCCCTCACCAGGGTATGATTATTTCCCCTCTCGCCTACCTGAGGGACAAGGCGACGCCGAGTAGTCATATGTCTGGCAATGCTGCTTAGTATGACCGGATATATATATATATATATATATATATATATATATATATATATACTGTATATATATATATATATATATATATATATATATACAGTATATATATATATATATATATATATACAGTATATATATACATACATACATATATATATATATATATATATATATATATATATATATATATATATATATATATATATATATATATATATGTCCTAATTCTTGTATGAAGATATGTATTGTACGTCAAGGTAAATGAACTCTATAATCATGAGAATTCAACAAAACCTAACTATTCAGCATGTTGTTGTAGCAAGATTGCATTTTGATACCGAGGGGCAGTTACTTGCCTTTGTGCGCCCAAGTAGACAAGCCGCTCACCTGAGAGTGTCAATTGTACAGTGTACTTACGAATCTTCTGTAATAAGGATGTATATATATATACATATATATATATATATATATATATATATATATATATATATATATATATATATCCAGGCACTTGCTCTCTATCATATAGAGGAGATAAAAGACTCCCTGATACTTTAGATATCAACAAATCAGTTATCTATCCTATAAATTCTTTCAATACCTATTACTCTAATTGCGTCTGATAATAACCAAATCGGTAATTAAAACTCACCCCGTTAAAAATGTGCTTTCTCTAATCCACACCAATGTAATCTCTGGCGATTAATACCAAGCTTATGCTTTCATTACTCAATCACATATTTGTTTATCGGCTTAGGGCGATTTAAACCCATTTTATCACATACGGAATATTTCATGGGGGGAAAAAATCATTGCAGTGACGAGAGACCTGCTTAATTTGCATAATTAATTTGATGCAGTTTTATCGTTGACTGGTACATGCTGATAGCCATCATTGCTTCCGGTTTAATATACTGATTTTTAGATTTCACTTTTAGGGTGATATTTAAGTAGTGAATTGTCATGTCTTTATGTATCTTCTTTATTTCTTCTTGCCCTACAGTAATTAAGGGGTCGGTTGCCCGATGAGCCCTCTCCAATGGCTTCTACCAAAGGCAATCTCTTCTACCATACCTCTTCTCTGGCTTTCAGATTTTCCTTTTTTTCAACTAATATTTGAGTAATGAATAGTTGAGTCTATATATACCTTCTTCACTTCTTCTTTCCAACCGTTAGCCCTACATTAATTAAGGGGTTGGTTGCCTGCTGTGCCCTCTCCAATGGCTTTTACCAAAGGCATCCTCTTCCATGATTCTTCGTCTCTGGTCCTAAGCCGTTTTCAGCTCATATTTGAGTAATGAATTTTTAAGTCTTTATGAATCATATTCTTTCCCACCGTTAGCCCTACATTAAATAAGGGGTCCGTTGCCTGACACAGCCTCTCCAATGGCTTCTACCAAAGGCAATCTCTTCTACCATACCTCTTCTCTGGCTTTCTGATTTTTGTTTTCAGATAATATTTGGGTAATGAATTGATCAGTCTTTAGTAATCTTCTTCTTTCGCACCGTTAGCCCTACATTAATTAAGGGGTCGGTTGCCTGAGGTGAACTCTTCAATGTCATCTATCAAAGGCATCCTCTTTCACATTACCTCTTCTCTGGATTTCAGATTTTCCTTTTTCAGGTGATATTTGAGTATTGAATTGTTCAGTATATATATATATATATATATATATATATATATATATATATATATATATATATATATATATATATATATATATATATATATATATATATATATATGTCTTCTTCACTTCTTCTTTCCGACCGTTAGCCCTACATTAATTAATGGGTCGGTTGCCTGATGAGCCCTCTCCAATGGCTTCTTCCAAAGGCATCCTCTTCCACCATACCTCTTCTCAGCCTTTCAGATTTTCGTTTCCCAGTTGTGATGTATTTTGTAGCTAATATTTGAGCGATGAATTATTAATGACAATAGTTATAATAATAATAATAATAATTATAATAATAATAATAATAATAAGACCTCGAAAGAAATAAATCAAGAGAAGCATGGAGCTCTGCTAACACAAACACCAACATTAACATTCTAATCCCTACTGATGTTAAATCAACACCATCCTTAATGAATCCTCCCATTTACATGAAATTGTTGCTCAATCATCTATTTCATTCCGATGAACAATTCCATGAAGATTGATATTAAATCTTCCAAGACGAAAAAATATTTCATCGAAGACGTTTGTGTCCTTACAGTGGGCCCAAGTAGACAGCAAAGAGTTCTCACAGCTGTAAGGGATATGTCTGTTAAATGCTTCATTTGGGAGAATTTCTTTAAGCCTTACGGTTATACTTAAGAATAACTTAAGCACAACCGTACACTATAACCA
>NC_090726.1:203836758-203839258 GCF_036898095.1 Palaemon carinicauda
TCCAAAAAAAAACAAGAAGACGACAAAAATTAAAATCTTCCTTAAATAAAATAGAACCAGGCAAGCTAAAAATGCAAAACTTGAAAACAATATAAGAAAACAAGAAAAGAAAACAAAATCATCAGTTAGAAAAAAGGGCCTCGTCTTTCAACTCACAAACATTCCAAAAAAATTGGAAGACGACGACAATTAAAAACCTTCCTTATACAAAAAAGAATCAGGCAAGCTAAAAAAGGCAATTCAAGAAAACAATATAAGAAAACAAGAAAAGAAAACCAAATAACCAAGTAGAGAAAAAAACGCCTCGTCTTTCAACTCGCAAACATCCCCCCCCCCACAAAAAAAAAACTAGAAGACGACAAAAATTAAAACCTTCCTTATACAAAAAAGAAACAGACAAGCTAAAAAAGCAAAACACAAAAACAATATAAGAAAACAAGAAAAAATAATCAAGTAGAGAAAAAAAGATGTCTTTCAACTCACAAACATTCCCCCCACCAAAAAAAAAAAAAAAAAACCTAGAAGACAACGAATCATTCAAAAGAAAAAAAAAAATCCAAATTGTCGTCTCCCTATCCTCAAGGTAAATAATATAACGTATTCGCTGGAAGATGAAGCCGGGGGGGAGGGGGGAGAGAGAAAGACGCCTGGGGAGGGGGACAGGAGAGAGGAGGGTGGAGGGGGAGAAGGGAGGAGACAGGAGGAGAGTAGGATATTGAATGGTTGGATGAAGAACACACACACAGAGCCGCATCCATACCGAATTCCCTTTGTGTTTGGGCGGCACAGGAGCAGTGGAGTGCCTCAGGCGATCCGCTGTGCATTACCATTTACTTTGGAGCTGTTTGTCGCCTCTCGCTTGGAGACCGGAACCTTTGAGAGGACTTGCGCAGGAGTATCTGTCGGTTCGGAAAGATAACTTTTCCATTCCTCTAATCTGGAATTGACTTTCCGATTCTTCTAATTCGGAATTGATGACTTTCCGATTCCTCTAATTAGGAAGTGATGACTTTCCGATTACTCTAATTAGGAATTGATGACTTTCCAATTTCTCTAAATTGGAATTGACGACTTTCCGATTCCTCTAAATCGGAATTGACGACTTTCCAATTCCTATGAATTACAATTGATGATTTTCCGATTCCTGTAATTCGGAATTGATGACTTTGCCTTTGCGATTCCTCTAATTAGGAATTGACGACTTTCCGATTCCTCTAATTAGGAATTGATGACTTTCCAATTTCTCTAAATTAGAATTGATGACTTTACGATTCCTTTAATTCAGAATTAAAGACTTTCCGATTCTTCTAAATCGGAATTGATGACTTTCCGATTCTTCTAAATCGGAATTGATCACTTTCCGATTCCTCTAATCCAGAATTGATGACTTTCCAATTTCTCAAAATCGGAATTGATGACTTTCCGATTCTTCTAAATCGGAATTGATGACTTTCCGATTCTTCTAAATCGGAATTGATGACTTTCCGATTCCTCTAATCTAGAATTGATGACTTTCCAATTTCTCAAAATCGGAATTAATGACTTTCCGATTCTTCTAAATCGGAATTGATGACTTTCCAATTCTTCTAAATCGGAATTGATGACTTTCCGATTTCTCTAATTCGAAATTGATGACTTTCCGATTCTTCTAAATCGGAATTGATGACTTTCCGATTCCTCTAATCTAGAATTGATGACTTTCCAATTTCTCAAAATCGGAATTGATGACTTTCCGATTCTTCTAAATAGGAATTGATGACTTTCCAATTCTTCTAAATCGGAATTGATGACTTTCCGATTTCTCTAATTCGAAATTGATGACTTTCCGATTCTTCTAAATCGGAATTGATGGCTTTCCGACATCTCTAAACTGGAATTGATGACTTTCCGATTCCTCTAATCTAGAATTGATGACTTTCCAATTTCTCAAAATCAGAATTGATGACTTTCCGATTCTTCTAAATCGGAATTGATGACTTTCCGATTTCTCTAATTCGAAATTGATGACTTTCCGATTCTTCTAAATCGGAATTGACGACTTTCCGATTCTTCTCAATCGAAATTGATGGCTTTCCGACATCTCTAAACTGGAATTGATGACTTTCCGATTCCTCTAATCTAGAATTGATGACTTTCCAATTCCTCAAAATCGGAATTGATGACTTTCCAATTCTTCTAAATCGGAATTGATGACTTTCCGATTCTTCTAAATCGGAATTGATGACTTTCCGATTTCTCTAATTCGAAATTGATGACTTTACGATTCTTCTAAATCGGAATTCATGACTTTCCGATTCTTCTCAATCGGAATTGACGGCTTTCCGATATCTCTAAACTGGAATTGATGACTTTCCGATTCCTCTAATCTAGAATTGATGACTTTCCAATTCCTCAAAATCGGAATTGATGACTTTCCAATTCTTCTAAATCGGAATTGATGACTTTCCGATTCTTCTAAATCGGAATTGATGACTTTCCGATTTCTCTAATTCGAAATTGA
>NC_090726.1:203849258-203856758 GCF_036898095.1 Palaemon carinicauda
CGAAAAATAGTCTAGTGAGGAAAGAAAATAAGGAAATGAATAAACTACAAGAAAAGTAATGAACTAAAAATATTAAATATTTCAAGAACAGTAACACCATTGAAATAGATCTTACATATAAAAACTATAAAGAGAGACTTATGTTAGCATGTTCAACATAGTAATACATTGGACCCCCCTCTCTGGTTACGGCTCATTTCTTCTCTGCCTACACATACACCGAATAGCCTGGCCTACTCTTTACACATCCATTGCCTCTGCCATTCATGATCGACTTTTAAACCTTTAAAGTCTACACATACAGATCATTTCAAGTATACATTCAAACATTTCTTTTATTAATTAAATAGTCGTTAATGGCCTTAGGTTTCAGGATGTCAGAAAAAATTAAAACCAATCAATTAATCACAAAGGAAATAATCGTGTATTAAATTTTAAGAATAATAATAATGATGATAATGATAATAATAATAATAATAATAATAATAATAATAATGATAATTAATAATAATAATAATAATAATCCCTAATAATAATAATAATAATAATAATAATAATAATAATCAATAACAATCATCAATGATAAAACTAATAATAAGAAGAATATTTAACAATAATAATAATAATAATAATAATAATAATAATAATAACAATAGTAATAATAATAATAATAATAATAATGATAATGATAATAATAATAGTAATAAAAAATATTAATAATAATAATAAAATAATAATAATAATAATAATAATAATGATAATCACTAATAATAATATTGATGATAATAATGATAATACTACTACTACTACTACTACTACTACTAATAATAATAATGGAAAAGTGGAAATCAGTAATGTAATTCCTCCCTTCACTTGGGTTTCATAACAGCAATATCCCACAAAGAAAAGACGAAGCAATAGATCTTATATTCGTCTCAAAACCAGGTCTCATCAGATACATTTGCCCTGATTTCCAATTACGCAAGTTGTAATTCTCACTACAAAGAGAAGGACATTTCCTTAAGATTAAAATGAACGATTTGAGATGGGGGGGGGGGGGAATAAAAATGCATTGAAATGAAAGGAAACTATAAGAGAGATTACTCGAGTGCCATATGTGGACGAGATCATGATGAGGGGTAGATGGAGATAGTTTGGCTATGCTCTTAAAATGAAAAGAAACTATAAGAGAGATTACTCGAGTGCCATATGTGGATGAGACCATGATGAGGGGTAGATGGAGATGGTTTGGCTATGCTCTTGAAATGAAAAGAAACTATAAGAGAGATTACTCCAGTGCCATATGTGGATGAGACCATGATGAGGGGTAGATGGAGATGGTTTGGTCATCCTCTTGAAATGAAATCAAGCTATAAGAGAGGTTACTCGAGAGCCATACGTGGATGAGATCATGGTGAGGGGTAGATGGAGATGGTTTGGTCATGCTCTTGAAATGAAATGAAGCTATAAGAGAGATTACTCCAGTGCCATATGTGGATGAGACCATGATGAGTGGTAGATGAAGATGGTTTGGTCAGAAAAGAAACTATAGGAGAGATTACTCTAGTGCCATATGTAAATGAGATCATGATGAGGGGTAGGTGGAGATGGTTTGCTCATCCTCTTGAAATGAAAAGAAGCTATAAGAGAGATTACTCCAGTGCCATATGTGGATGAGACCATGATGAGGGGTAGATGAAGATGGTTTGGTCAGAAAAGAAACTATAGGAGAGATTACTCCAGTGCCATATGTAAATGAGATCATGATGAGGGGTAGATGGAGATGGTTTGCTCATCCTCTTGAAATGAAAAGAAGCTATAAGAGTACTCGAGTGCCATATGTGGATGAGACCATGATGAGGGGGTAGATGGAGATGGTTTGGTCATCCTCTTGAAATGAAAAGAAACTATAAGAGAGATGACTCGAGTGGCATGTGTGGGTGAGACCATGATGAGGGGTAGATGGAGATGGTTTGGCTATGCTCTTAAAATGAAAAGAAACTAAAAGAGAGATTACTCCAGTGCCATATGTGGATGAGACCATGATGAGGGGTAGATGGAGATGGTTTGGTCATCCTCTTGAAATGAAATGAAGCTAT
Organism: Palaemon carinicauda; assembly: GCF_036898095.1. Classification (NCBI taxonomy): domain Eukaryota; kingdom Metazoa; phylum Arthropoda; class Malacostraca; order Decapoda; family Palaemonidae; genus Palaemon; species Palaemon carinicauda. The sequence continues at coordinate 203,851,358 of NC_090726.1, forward strand.
AAGAGAGGTTACTTGAGAGCCATATGTGGATAAGACCATGATGAGGGGTAGATGGAGATGGTTTGGTCATGCTCCTGAAATGAAATGAAACTATAAGAGAGATTACTCGAGTGCCATATGTGGATGAGATCATGATGAGGGGTAGATGGAGATGGTTTGGTCATGCTCGTGAAATGAAATGAAGCTATAAGAGAGATTACTCGAGTCCCATATGTGGGTGAGATCATGATGAGGGGTAGATGGAGATGGTTTGGCCATGTTCTTCACACTCCCCAAGAGAGATTAGTTCACCGAACGTTCAGCTGGGCTCCACAAGGCACTAGAAGAGTTGGAAGACACAGGCCTATAGGGCTGAGGACTATGGAGCGCAATGTAGGAGATGATGAATGGAGAAGTATTGAATCAAAAGCTCAAGATAGAGACGACTGGCGAAATCTAACCGAGGCCCTTTGCGTCAATAGGCGTAGGAGTAGATGATGATGATGATGATGATGATATATATATATATATACATATATATATATATATATATATATATATATATATATATATATATATATATAGTATATAATCGTTACAAAATTTATGGTTAATTTGGGAAAAACAAAAACATTCTAATGAGCTACCAATCAAAACAATTGAAAAATAAAAAATAAATCCATTGAAATAAATCATATTCATCTCCCAACGTTTACATAAAAAAAAACATAAAAAAAAACTCACTCCCAAATAAACTAATAAACACCTCAAATTCTCAATTCTTTTACTCAACAAGAACAGTATGACCCCACCCCCATCCAAAACAAAGAAGAAAACAAGCAAAGAGGAGAGTTTAATTTTTCCGACAGAGGAAAATCGGCCGGGGGGGGGGGGGGGCAGACTGAACCGGTTGCAAAGCAACGCTAGCAATTTGTAAGGCAAAGTGATCGCTAATTTGTTGCGATCTACGATTCGCTGAAATGGAATCGAGTCGGGAGAATAAAAAAAATACGTCTGATTTAAATTCGCCTTCGAAATGGTCGGGGGTGAAAAAGCTGTAAAATTGAAAGGAGAGAGAGAGAGAGAGAGAGAGAGAGAGAGAGAGAGAGAGAGAGAGAGAGAGAGAGAGAGAGAGAGAGAGAGAGAGAGAGAATGGGCTAATAGGTTTCTTCCAATTAGCAAAGTTTAGAAAGTATTATATATATATATATATATATATATAAATATATTTATATATAAATATATATATATATATATATATATATATATATATATATATATATATATATATATATATATATATATATTATCAGTAAAAGCAATATGCTATAGGCCCAAGGGCTCCAACAGGGAAAATAGCCCAGTGAGAATAGGAAAAAAGGTAATAATAAACGATACACACACACACACACACACACACACACATATATATATATATATATATATATATATATATATATATATATATATATATATATATATATATATATATCAACCACAATGGCATTTAATATCGAATTCTACCTTGGGAATATATATCCACTGGAATTCATTCATGATAATAGCTTCTGGCTAGGCAGAGATTCGAACCCGTGCTTCTCAGCCGAAACCATGCCTGCGAGGTTTCAACCAACTCTTCATTGCTCAGTTGGTAGAGTCCTCGCAAGCATGGCTCCGGCTAAGTGGCACGGGTTCGAATCTCTGCCCAGCCAGGAGCTATTACCATAAATGAATTCCAGTGGATATATATTCTCAAGGTAGAATTCGGTATTAAATGCCATATTGTTGATATATATATATATATATATATAATATATATATATATATATATATATATATATATATATATATATATATATATATATATATATTTAAATATATATGTATATATATACATACAGTATATATATATATATATATATATATATATATATATATTTATATTTATATATATATGTATATATATACATACAGTATATATATATATATATATATATATTATATATATATATATATATATATACATACATATATATATATATATATATATATATATATTTATATATATATGTATATATATTTACATACAGTATATATATATATATATATATATATACATACAGTATATATATATATATATATATATATATATATATATATATATATACAATTTTTTGGCACATGAAGCTACTAAAATCAAATAAAGCATATTGTTAATACCATTCCGAATGCAATCATAATACCCTTGTTTATCAATTTTAAATAGTCATTGAATTCAAAACTATTCTTGGGCACAAACTTAATCTCCATCCATTGTGTTTTGTATGACGGGTAAAACAAACATACACACACACACACACAAACAAACACACACAATGAAACGGTTCATAATTACTGCCGGCTTACTTCTCGGTCAGTATTTTGAGTATCATTGTATCTGGGCAGTATTTGAAAGAGCAGTAAAAGGTGTCTATATATATATATATATATATATATATATATATATATATATATATATATATGTATGTATGTATATATATACATATATATATATATATATATATATATATATATATATATGCCACACATGAATTGCGTATTGGTTTGTGGTGGATTAAGGGTCTCTCATGAATGGCAGTGCCCAAGACCCTCTCCACCCAAGCTAAGACCAGGGAGGGACAGGCAATGGCTACTGATGACTCGGCAGGTTTACTTATGGGCTCCTCTAAACCCCCCATCCTTTGCTAACAAGGATGGTAAGGTTGCAGCGACCAGAGGAACTAATAAGTTTGAGCGGGACTCGAACCCCAGTCTGGCAATCACCAGTCAGGGACGTTACCACATGGGCGGTAGTTTAAAGGACTTTCATGAATGGCAGAGACAAGAGACAGTGACAATGCCTTAGAGATTGATAGCGTCCAGACCCTCTCCACCCAAGCTAGGACCAGGGAGGTCCAGGCAATGGCCACTGATGGCTTAGCAGATAGACCTTTAGGTTCCCCCAAACCCACATCCTTAGCCCACAAGGATGGTTAGGTTGCAGACAGTACAAGAAACTCATGCATCCCTTTGACTACAATAATATCATACAATATACAACTAAAAGATACAGCGTTGTCTCAAATATGTTGTTTAACTATCTCAATTTTTTTTTTTTTGAAGAAACTAGATCAAGAAAATATACTTTAAAAGAGTTATAAACACGTCAAAGAACTCTTGCTTAAGGGTACACTCGGGCACACTATTTTATCTTATTTCTCTTCCTCTTGTTTTTCAAGTTTTTATAGTATGTATATGAAAGATCTATTTTAATATTGTTACTGTTCTTAAAATATCTTACTCTAATTGCTCACTATCTCTCTTGAAGTTAATTTATTTCTTTGTTTTATTTCCGCATTAGGCTATTTTTACTGTTGGAGCCCTTGGGCTTATAGCATCCTGCTTTTCCAATTAGGGTTGTAGCTTGGCTTATAATAATAATAATAATAATAATAATAATAACAACAATAATAATAACAACAACAACAACAACAACAACAATAATAATAATAATAACAATAACAAACAACATGAACAACAATAATAATAATAATGATAACAATAATAACAAAAATAATAATAATAAAAATAATAATAATAATAACAACAACAACAACAAAACAATAATAATAATAATAATAATAATAATAATAATAATAATAATAATTATACTATTGAAGTATTATAAACAAGATTAAATTTAAAAAAACCTTAACATATCGAAAATCCACATTTCATGAAGTAGCCTACCAGATTCGAAAATAGAAAGAAATAAAAACAAGTGAAGAAAAAAATAATTCAATAATTCCTTGATCAACACCGCAACAACACGAATTTGAATCTGACATTCGAGTAGGAACTCTCAGGACTCGGAAGGATATCAGAAGGACAGAGCTCTGATATGTATGAGGAGAATGGAAATGGAAAACGGTAGTAGAATGGCCAATGAGATGGGCAGAATTTTTTTTTTTTTTTTTTTTTTTTTTGTGATACTTCATCAAAAGTAGATCATGATATGCTGAGGTTTTTCGTATTTAATCTTGATTATGACACTTCAATAGTGTGATTATTATTATTGTTGTTGTTGTTGTTATTATTATTATTATTATTATTATTATTATTATTATTATTATTATTATTGTTGTTGTTGTTATTATTGTTATTATCATTATTCTTATTGTTATTATTATTATTGTTATTATTATTATTGTTATTGTTATCATCGTTATCATTGTTGTTATTATTATTATTATTATTATTATTATTATTTTCATTATTATTATTATTATTATTATTATTAATTTTCATTATTGTTATTATTATCATTATTATTATTATTATTATTATTATTATTATCATTATTATTATTATTATTATTATTACAAGCCAATCTAAACCCCTATTTGGAAAAGCAGGATGCTAAAAGCCCAAGGGCTCCAACAAGAGAAAAATAGCCCAATGCTGAAAGGAAATAAAGAAATAATTAAACTACAAAAAAAAAAAAGGTAATGAACAATTAAAATAAATTATTTTAAAAATAGTGAGAGTAAGGAGTTTAATCCTGCAGAAAGGTCTTATTCAGTGTACAATAAAAAAAAAAAAAAAAAAAAAAAAAAAAAAAAAAAAAAAAAAAAAAAAAAAACGTAATTTTAATCAGAAATTCTCAATAAAAATCTACTGTTCTCAGCCGTATTTCAGTAAAATACAGGCGACCGTAATTTTACCATACTTTGTTATTATCTTTTACGGGTTGGTGACCGTAACACCACTCCTTTACGTCAATATATCCGTTTTTAAAACGGTGAAAATCCTGGAATAAATGTTGCCAGGCATTTACCGTTTTTTTAATGCAAATTTATAACGTTTTACCCTGGTTTATGTAGTATACAATTTAATAAAAAATAATTATTATTTCAAAGACGGGATACGGATTATCTCCACTTTTAATTACATATCGAGAACAGATCTATCCGGAAATTTCCTTCACAAAAAATACAACATTGTATAAATACAATATTGAATAAATAAAATATTTAATAACATCTGACTGAAGCGTGTCCTCTCCGCCCTGCCAATGCCCCATTATCTGTAACCGGCCCATCACAGGATAAGCGTCCCATCAAGGCGATAGTTGGAACAAGCTAACAGCTGTTACAGGAAGGGAAAGAGGATGAGAGAGAGAGAGAGAGAGAGGAGAGAGAGAGAGAGAGAGAGAGAGAGAGAGAGAGAGAGAGAGAGAGATATTTTCTCTTTATTGTTTCGTTCTGGGAGAATCATTCAATTTACTCCTGACGTCAATAGTTTGAAAATATTTATGTTAAACTTATCTTTAATAATAATAATAATAATAATAATAATAATAATAATAATAATAATAATAATA
>NC_090726.1:203866758-203874258 GCF_036898095.1 Palaemon carinicauda
CAAATAACTAATGTTTCTTCCCAAAGGAATTGTATTTATGATGTTAAATACATAATTAATTTTTAGCAAGAGAATAAAGTAAGCAGCCATGAGAAATTTTCTCCCCAAAGCAAGTTTTTTCTAAGTCAACAACACTAAAACTATAAAAATTATCCTTTAATAAGGGTTATCACCTTTCCTTTATAATTATATATACACATATTATATATATATATATATATATATATATATACATATATATATTTATATATATAATTATAAAAGAATTATATCATACTGGGATCGAACTCTAACCCCTTCAAATGAAAGGCTAGGTCGCTATCAAACATGCCACCAGAGGCTCTAAAAGAAGTCGGAACCTAACTGCTAACTGCAATTCAGGATTTACCTATATATATATATATATATATATATATATATATATATATATACATATATATATATATATATATATGCATATATATACATATATATATATATATATATATATATATATATATATATATATATATATATATATACATATGCATATACACATATATACTGTACATAGTATATATATATATATATATATATATATATATATATATATATATATATATATATATATATATATATATATATATATATATATATACATATATACAATGTATATGTATGTATGCATGTACTGTATGTATTGCCGTGAATTTGCACGCGAATCATGCCACGTTATTTACGCTCTTATTACCCACGGACTTACGCCAGCGATGATAACCCGAAAACTACAGTTCCACAAAATTCGGGAGGAACACTTACGTACGATACTGGACCTCCAGCGAGAGCAAGAATGGCTTAAGCACCCCCCCCCCCCCCGCCCCGGTGGAGAACCAGAATATCCCACCCCCCGCCCCGGTGGAGAACCAGAATATCCCCCTCCCCCCGCCCTCAAAGCGGGGTTCACACAGTCTAACGGTTCGTCAAACCCGGTTCACGAACCAGTTTGCCACACGGTTCGAAGAGGTGGAGTCAGACACATATGAGGTTTGTGGACAATGAAGCCCCGCCCACAAAATTCAGGCCAGAACAGACTTTCCACGAGCCATTCGACGAACGTGTTCGACAACCAAATACCCCGTTTACAGGTTCGAACATCACTTCAAACACTTGTCCGTCGAACCGTGTTCGACGAACCGTTCGACCGTGTAAACCGGCCGTGAGAGAGCCAGGCTAGAAAATGTGATTCTCTTCCCTGGTAAATATACTTTGTAAAATGTGATTCTCTTCCCCGGTAAATATACTTCGCTATTCACGGCCTTGTTGCTGTTTTTATCGTCTCGTATCGATGCAATGGCGTGCGTAAATTTTCTGTAGCAATGTAAATATATTGCATATCCTCGTAAAATCTATTTAGATTTATATGTTCGGTTTATTTGCATAGAATTACATCTTCAGCTTTGTTTTTCAAACCAGATCAAGACGAAAAGGCCTACGTGGTTTTTATAAACCACATATGATGGTCTAGAGAAGTTCATGTTTATGAAAATATGTTTATTGTCTAATGCAATAACACATAAAGTCCAATCGTCCTAATACAGACACAGTGTAGCGTGAAAGGAAACCTAATTGTTGGCTCAATGGAAACCCAGTTTGGTTCAGCAGTATAACTGGAAAACAACCTAAAACAACAGTACAACCCAATTGCTTGAGTAAAGGAAACCAAATTTGGTTCAGTAGTACAACACCAGAACAATCTAATTCTTACCGTAAAAGAAACCCAGTTTGGTTCAGCAGTACAACTCCAGAACAAACATCAGCCCACACCAACAAGTAAAGCAAGAGGAAAGGGTATCCAAAATTGCCAGCACAAATACCGACTACACTAGCCCAGGAGCATTCGTCTAGCTACAAAAAAGCAGACACGTAATTCTAAATGTAACAAGACAACGCTTCCTCTCTCTCTCTCTCTCTCTCTCTCTCTCTCTCTCTCTCTCTCTCTCTCTCTCTCTCTCTCTTCTGTGTCCGTGAGTCACTGCAGACAACACATTCACGAGCAATTTGTATGCTAAAATGAGAAGGCTTCCAGACACTCAGCATAACGAGTTTGATTTGAAACCACCACTTTAATTCCCTCACACAAACGAGAAAAGAATAAAAAGAAATAAAAAGATAAAAAAGTATAAAAGTGAAAAGGGCCAGAGGCCAACAAAGTAGATGTTTCCAAAGATTCCAGTGTTTTCCTCAAAAATGTTTCTCACCAATAAACAGGTCCAGATGCCTAAACTTTTTCAAAAAGTTGATTAACAGGATTTAAAGTAAACATGATACTGAGCAATGAGATTGCCTCGTGGGGGAAATTAAGGTTGCAGGCATGCTTGGATTTGCATATATGTTCAACTGTGAATTTTGTTCATATACCCAGCGCTGGGGCTATGAAGGCCCTTCAACGTCGGTCTGTATTCAGAAGCCGGTCTTCTGAAAGTTTATTTAACTTTTATAATGACATATTTATTTTTATGGTTTCAATTGAATATTCTTTTATTCTTTATTTATGGTAAATGATATCGGCGTCAATGACCTTCGATGTCAGGATGCCAGAAAACTTATCAAATCAATCAATCAATCAATTGATGTCTGTATTTGAAATGTGAAGAATTTAGCCTTCGTAAATAATGAATACAATTTCATCTGTCGATATTTATAAACTGTTCACAGTACACCACTTCTGCGTACGGTATACGCATTAGTATCTACAAAAAATAATTGGTTGGTTTCCTGTTTTTTGTCAACTCGTTATTTTCAAGGTTTTATATATGAAAGATTAATTTCAATGTTATTGTTCTTAAGTTTCTCTTGTATCTTGTAGTTTTTCCTTATTTCCTTTCCTCACTGGGCTTTTTTTTCCTGTTGGAGTTCTTGGGCTTATTGCATCCTGAGTTTCCAAATAGGGTTGAAACTTAGCAAATAATAATAATAATAATAATAATAATAATAATAAACAATCAGACGAAAATATTATTATTACTTGCTAAGCTACAACACTAGCTGGAAAAGCAGGATACTATAAGCCCAGGGACTCCAACACGGAAAATAGCCCAGTGAAGATAGGAAACAAGGAAAAACTATATTTAAAGAACAGTCACTACATTAAAATGAGCATTTCCTATGTAAACTATAAAAACTTTAACAAAACAAGAGGAAGAGAAATAAGATAGAATAGTGTGCCCGAGTGTACCATCAAGTAAGAGAACTCTATCCCAAGACAGCGAAAGACCATGGTACAGAGGCTATGGCACTATCCAAGACTAGAGAACAATAGTTTGATTTTAGAGTGTCCTCCTCCTAGAAGAGCTGCTTACCATAGCTAAAGAGTTTCTTCTACCTTTACTAAGAGAAAAGTAACCTCTGAACAATTACAGTGCAGTAGTTAACCCCTTGAGAGAAGGAGAATTGTTTGGTAGCCCCAGTGTTGTCAGGTGTATGAGGACAAAGAAGAATATGTAAAGAATAGGCTTAACTATTCGGCGTATGTGTAGGCAAAGGGAAAATGAAACGTAACCAGAGAGAAGGAACTATTGTAGTACTATCTGGCCAAAGGACCCCATAATTCTCTAGTGGTAGTATATCAACGGGTGGCTGGAACATTTACAACCTACTACCTTATTGTTATTGTACCAGAGAGAAGGATCCAATGTAGTACTGTCTGGCCAGTCAAAAGACCCATTAACTCTCTAGTGGTAGTATATCAAGGGGTGGCTGGTACCTCTACAACATACTACCTTATTGTTATCATACCAGAGAGAAGGATCCAATGTAGCACTGTCTGGCCAAAGGACACCATAATTCTCTAGCAGTAGTATCTCAACGGGTGGCTGGTGCCCTGTCCAACCTACCACCTTATTTTTATCGTACCAGAGACAAGGATCCAATGTAGTACTGTCTGGCAAAAGGACTCCATAACTCTCTAGCGGTAGTATCTCAACGGGTGGCTGGTGCCCTGGCCAACCAACTACCTTATTGTTATAATACCAGAGAGAAGGATCCAATGTAGTATTGTCTGGCCAAAGGACCCCATAACTCTCTAGCGGTAGTATCTCAACGGGTGGTTGGTCCGCTTTCCAACCTGCTATCTTATTGTTATTGTTCTTGTTATAGATAAGGAAATGGGGAAGGTGGTTAGGATATGTAGAAGCGGGAGGAAGGATAGGTCCTTCGCTCCCTAAGTATAACGTTAATGAATGTAGTGACCCGCATAATGACACGCTTTCGTGTTTTTGGAAAGCCCATGGGAGCCAGTTGGAACCCGGGCAGATTCGGAGCCGTTTCAAAGGCAAGTGTTATTATCCGGGTCCTTTGTAATGCCTGTTCAATTATGCTTTACATTTTAATGACCTTATAATAGATTTTGCAAAAGGAAGAACTGACGATGCAAGCGGTACTGCCCGGCAGGAGAGGCTAAAGAGAACAGGCCACGTCACTGGGAGAGAGAGAGAGAGAGAGAGAGAGAGAGAGAGAGAGAGAGAGAGAGAGAGAGAGAGAGAGGAGAGAGAGAGAGAGAGAGAGAGCAGGCTAAGTCACGAGGATATGCAGGCAGGCCAAGTCACTTGGGATATGTGTGTATGGAGAGAGAGAGAGAGAGAGAGAGAGAGAGAGAGAGAGAGAGAGAAAGTCACTGGGGATATATGTGTATAGAGAGAGAGAGAGAGAGAGAGAGAGAGAGAGAGAGAGAGAGAGAGAGAGAGAGAGAGAGAGAGAGAGAGCCGGCTAAGTTAATGGGGGTATGTGTGTATGGAGAGAGTGATAGAGAGAGAAGCAGGCCAAGTCACTGAGAGAGAGAGAGAGAGAGAGAGAGAGAGAGAGAGAGAGAGAGAGAGAGAGAGAGAGAGAGAGAGAGAGAGAGAGCATGTTTAGTTTCAATTCAAGTCCTTCAGATAACCATGAACTACATTCCATTAGAAAATAAGAACATGAAATCTTATAAAGTTTCAATTTCAACGAATCACGCAAATCAACCTGACGGAGGGTCACTTACAAGCAAAGGTCACCAGAAAATTCTAAGGGCAACATGAAATTCTAAGGGTAAGACCGCCTAAAAATTCCAAGGGCAACAAGGCATTACAAGGCCAAGAACAACGGAGAATTGTAAGGATAAGGACGCCAAAAAATTCTAAAGGCAAGGGTAAGGGCAACATGAAATTCTATGGGAAACAACATAAAATTCTAAGGTTAAGGATACCAGAAACCCCTAAGGGCAAGGATAAGGGCAACAGGGAATTGTAAGGATAAGAATGCGAGCATTATAAGAGAAACAACATAAATTTCTAAGGGTAGGAACGCCAAAAAAATTATAAGGGCAAGGGCAGCATAAAATTCTAAGGGTAAAGACGCAAGAAAATTCTAAGGGTAAGGGCAACATGAAAGTTTAAGGGTAAAGACGCTGGAAAATTCTAAGGGCAAGGACAACATGAAAGTCTAAGGGTAAAGACGCAAGAAAATTCTAAGGGTAAGGGCAACATGAAAGTCTAAGGGTAAAGACGCTGGAAAATTCTAAGGGCAAGGACAACATGAAAGTCTAAGGGTAAAGACGCAAGAAAATTCTAAGGGTAAGGGCAACATGAACTTCTAAGTGTTAAGAAGCTAGAAAATTCTATGGCCAAGGGAAACATGAAATTCTAAGGGTGAAGACGCAAGAAAATTCTAAGGGCAACAAGGAATTCTTAGGGTAAAAACAACGGGGAATTATAAGGGTAAGGACACCAGAAAATTTTAAAAACAAGGGTAAGGGCAACATGAAAGTCTAAGGGTAAAGACGCAAGAAAATTCTCAGGGCAACAAGGAATTCTAAGGGCAAGAAAAACGGGGTATTGTAAGGAGCGATTGCACGAGGACCATAGAAAACACCCGAAGAATTATCTACATTTAGAATTGTACCGAATAAGATTCTTCTCAATTGAGTAAATTCCTCTGAGAGAGAGAGAGAGAGAGAGAGAGAGAGAGAGAGAGAGAGAGAGAGAGAGAGAGAGAGAGAGAGAGAGGGGCTATACGAAGGAAAATTCCATTGAGAAGAGCGGTTACACAAAATGAATATAAGACATGAGTGGTAATTGGAGAGATGGAGAGCTGAGGGCATATTCATATCTGAATCGTATTTCATTCGAGTGGATTAACTTTATAGAGCTTTACAAAGCTGATACTTATTGTGACAAAGACTCAGAGTGGAGCTTTTTCAAAGCCAGTTGTCTGCACCAGAGTGCTAAGCTTGTATGCTATTTTGTATACAAAGCTGATACTTATTGTGACAAAGACTCTCAGTGGAGCTTTTTCAAAACCAGTTGTCTGCACCAGAGTGCTTTGCTTGTATGCTATTTTGTATACAAAGCTGATACTTATTGTGACAAAGACTCTGAGTGGAGCTTTTTCAAAGCCAGTTGTCTTCACCAGAGTGCTTTGCTTGTATGCTATTTTGTATACAAAGCTGATACTTATTGTGACAAAGACTCCGAGTGGAGCTTTTTCAAAACCATTGCTTGTATGCTATTTTGTATACAAAGCTGATACTTATTGTGACAAAGACTCCGAGTGGAGCTTTTTCACAGCCAGTTGTCTGCACCAGAGTGCTTTGCTTGTATGCTATTTTGTATACAAAGCTGATACTTATTGTGACAAAGACTCAGAGTGGAGCTTTTTCACAGCCAGTTGTCTGCACCAGAGTGCTTTGCTTGTATGCTATTTTGTATACAAAGCTGATACTTATTGTGACAAAGACTCCGAGTGGAGCTTTTTCACAGCCAGTTGTCTGCACCAGAGTGCTTTGCTTGTATGCTATTTTGTATACAAAGCTGATACTTATTGTGACAAAGACTCCGAGTGGAGCTTTTTCAAAGCCAGTTGTCTGCACCAGAGTGCTTTGCTTGTATGCTATTTTGTATACAAAGCTGATACTTATTGTGACAAAGACTCCGAGTGGAGCTTTTTCAAAACTATTGCTTGTATGCTATTTTGTATACAAAGCTGATACTTATTGTGACAAAGACTCCGAGTGGAACTTTTTCAAAACTATTGCTTGTATGCTATTTTGTATACAAAGCTGATACTTATTGTGACAAAGACTCCGAGTGGAACTTTTTCAAAACTATTGCTTGTATGCTATTTTGTATACAAAGCTGATACTTATTGTGACAAAGACTCCGAGTGGAGCTTTTTCACAGCCAGTTGTCTGCACCAGAGTGCTTTGCTTGTATGCTATTTTGTATACAAAGCTGATACTTATTGTGACAAAGACTCCGAGTGGAGCTTTTTCAAAGCCAGTTGTCTGCACCAGAGTGCTTTGCTTGTATGCTATTTTGTATACAAAGCTGATACTTATTGTGACAAAGACTCCGAGTGGAGCTTTTTCAAAACTATTGCTTGTATGCTATTTTGTATACAAAGCTGATACTTATTGTGACAAAGACTCCGAGTGGAACTTTTTCAAAACTATTGCTTGTATGCTATTTTGTATACAAAGCTGATACTTATTGT
>NC_090726.1:203879258-203883190 GCF_036898095.1 Palaemon carinicauda
GCTGCTACTACTACTCCTACTGCTACTACTCCTACTGCTGCTGCTACTCCTATTACTGATCCTAGTCCTTCTGTAGCAGCTGCTTCTGCTGCCACTGCTGCCGTTTCAGCTGCCACGTATACTATTCTCAGAGGAACAAGAATAAGCAGACAAAAAAAAAAGGAAAACCACCTCTGCTGATTCTTCTCCTATTACTGCTGCTACTGGTCCTTCTGCTGCAGCTGCTTCTGTCTCAGCTATAACGTATTCTGTTCTCAGAGGAACAGGAACATGCAGACAAAAGAAGAACACTTACTCCTGCTTATTCTTCTCCTGCTACTGCTGCTGCCGGTCCTACTGCTGCAGCTACTTCTACTGTCATTACTTTTGTCTCTGCTGCATCGCATTCTGTTCTCAGAGGAACAGGAACAAGCCGACAAAAGAAGAACACTTACTCCTGCTTATTCTTCTCCTGCTACTGCTGCAGCTACTTCTACTGCCATTGCTTTCGTCTCTGCTGCATCGCATTCGTGCCTCACTTTGTTGCAGATATATTGTGAAAAAGAACCAGCGTGACAGTGTCATTCTTCATGTTTCGACGCACATTGGTGAATTAATGAAATTGACGAGGGAGGCTGGTGGTGGTCCCCATCGCCCCCCCCCCCACAAAAAAAAAAGAGCTCTGGAGAGTTAGTGGAAGAGGATTGGGACTTATGGACTGTGAAACTAGCGATTTGTGAAGGAATGTCGTATCAACATATGTCTAGAGGGATATCCGATGGAGAGAGAGAGTGAGAGGGGGAAGGGGAGAGAATCATTGTCTTGTATATTATTGTTGTGATCGAAGGGCTGGATAACTTTATGGAGGAATGTCCTGATGGTATTCGTCTAGTCTTGTCTAGGAGAGAGAGAGAGAGAGAGAGAGAGAGAGAGAGAGAGAGAGAGAGAGAGAGAGAGAGAGAGAGAGTTTTACTATTGTTACCATCGAGTAAAAAGTTATTATTATTATTATTATTATTATTATTATTATTACTAGCCTCTTTGATATCTCACAGCAATACGATACAGGAGGAGGAGGGTGGGCTGTGGCACCCTAGCAGTACCAACAAAACTCGGCTGAATCCCTCGTCAGGCTGAGAGGAGAAGAGAGCTGAAAGGTCCCCTTTTGTTCCTGTTTGATGTTGGCTACCCCTTAAAATTGGAGGAAGTGCATTGGTAAATAGATTATTACTAGCTAAGCTACAACCCTAGTTGGAAGAGCTGGCCCAGTGAGGAAGGAAAATAAGGGAAAAAAAAAAAAAACAGAGAACATAATGTAATATGTAATGAATATCAAATAGACTGGAATCACATGAATTGGCCAGATACTATCACATTTGATCGCTCTTTGGTTACGGCTCATTTTTCCTTTGGTAAGAAACAAAGAATAGCCTGGCCTATTCTTTACACATTCTCCTCTTTTCTCGTACACCTGACAACACTAAGATAGCCGAAATATTATTCTTCACTCAAGGAGTTAACTACTGCACTGAAATTGTCCAGTAACTACTTTCCACTTGGCAAGGGTAGAAGATACTCCTTAGCTATGGTAAGAGGCTTTTCTAAGAGAAGGACACTACAAAATTAAACCATTATTCTCTAATCTTGTGTAGCGCCATAGCCTCTGTACCATGGTCTTCCACTATCTTGGGTTAGAGTTCTCTTGCTTGAGGGTACACTCAGGCACACTATTCTATCTGTTTCCTTATTTCCATTTCTCACAAGCCCATTTTCCCTGTCGGAATCCAGCTATAGTTGTAGCTCAGCTGGTGATATTAATAATAATTTTAATCATAGAAGTGAAATGCAGGTTAAAATTTGTAAAAGGGAGAGTGTCTAACTTGGCATAAAATGGTCGTATCTTTCAGGATGGAATGGTGAGAAAAGTTATGAAAACACGTTTATTAAAACGTTGAAAAAAAAAGGTACTAACTTCAGGCCCTTTATTTTACCATGGATATTCGCTTATACTAAAACTAGTGTAGGCGGTATGTCTAAAATGATGGCTTCATATTTATATAGATATGCACACACACGCATCTTCCACGCATTATGGTTAGAACATTCCTTCTTCCCCTAGACGAGGAACGGGAGAGCTTAGTGTGACCGGAAGATATGTATATATATATATATATATATATATATATATATATATATATATATATATATATGAATATTCATCAGAAAACACTCGTGATTTTAATCAATGTGGCATTGTTTCGACTAAGAGGCATAGGTTCGAATCCTTGCCCAGTTGATATACATTCCCAAAGATAGAATTCGATATTAGATGCCAATGTGGTTGATATATATATATATATATATATATATATATATATATATATATATATATATATATATATATATATATATATATATATATATATATATATAGCCAGACACTTGCTCTTTATTATACAGGAGAGATGATGGGTTTAAAACATAAGATCAAACACGCTCGCAAGCAAGAAAATGCTCCCGCACAGTTAAAATGACGAAACAAACGCAACTTGTAAACAAACCAAAAATCTAAAAAATATCGCACCGAACGGTGCCACCACAACAAAGCGACCAACGTGAGCCTTCCATCCCCGAAGGGTTTTCCACCGAGGAAAAGCTGATTCAGGAAGCGATCTGTCATTCACTTATTAATTTCGATCGCTAATTAATACTCTGACGGACAGAATGATGAGATGAATGACTGGTCGCATACCGTCCGACTGTTATTATTTGATTCCTGCATGGCGGGCCATGTTTATTAGCCGCGCTCTTTACGTATCAAGTTTAAAGGTTTAAAGGCCGCTCATGAATGGCAGAGGCAAGGGACAGTGACATTACCCTATCAAGCAGGACAGTGCACTAGAGACTGACCATATATACATATGATCAGTGCCCAAGCCCGTCTCCGCCCAAGCTAGGCCCAAGGAGGGTCAGGCAATGGATGCTGATGACTCAACAGATAGATCTATAGGCTCCCCCAACCCACTCCTTAGCTCACAAGTATGGTGAGGTTGCAGCAACCAAAGGAACTAACGAGTTTGAGCGGGACTCGAACCCCGGTCTGGTGTTCACCAGTTAGGGACGTTACCACATCGGCCACCACAAACCACAATAACGCACGGGTTTACAAAAAAGACTTCGATTTTATACACTGCCATTTTGCCTGGCTCATTGTAAATTTTGACAAGCTGGTTTAGATCGACAAAACATTGAAGCTCTAACTAAATAAGGTATACTTGGTGTTCTGTACACACACACACACACACACACACACACACACATATATATATATATATATATATATATATATATATGTGTGTGTGTGTGTGTGTGTGTGTGTGTGGATATATCACCATCATCATCATCAGCCGTAACTAGTCTACTCTTCCTTCCCCTGCTTCTTTTGCAATCTTGTAGTTTATTCATCTCCTTATTTCCTTTCCTCACTGGGCTATTCTTTCCCTGTTGGAGCCATTATTATAGCATCCTGCATTTCCATCTAGGGTTGTAGCTTAGCTAATAATAATAATAATAATAATAATAATAATAATAATAATAATAATACATTCATACATATATATCTATGTATATAGATGCATGTATATATAAATATATAAATATGTATATATATATATATATATATATATATATATATATATATATATATATATATATATATATATATATATATATATATATATATACATATACAGTATGTATATATATATATATATATATATATATATATATATATATATATATATATATATATATATATATATATATATATATAAATATATTATGTGAGTGTGATTTCTTCAAGCAATATACCTTAAAGCATAAACATTTATTCCGCAACAAGGGAAAAAAACGGAGTAATTAATCACCATTATAAATTTACAGCATTTCGCTCA
>NC_090726.1:203886190-203893690 GCF_036898095.1 Palaemon carinicauda
ATTTGAAGGGTAAATAAAGTCGATGTATGGTAGGGGGGAAGAAGAAGAAATAGAAGAAGAAAGAGAAGAAGAAGAAGAAATAGAAGGAGAAGAAACAGAGGAAGATGAAGAAGGTGAAGAAATAGAGGAAAATGAAGAAGGAGAAGAAATAGAGGAAGATGAAGAAGCAGAAGAAATAGAAGGAGAAGGAGAAGGAGAAGAAGAAGAAGAAGAAGAAGAAGATGAAGAAGGAGAAGAAATAGAAGAAGAAGAAGAGGAAGAAGAAGGAGAAGAAGAAGAAAAAGAAGGAGAAGGAGAAGAAGAAGAAAAAGAAGAAGAAGGAGAAGAAGAAGAAGAAGGAGGAGAAATAGAGGAAGAAGAAGAAGGAAGGTGATTATTATCCTTTGTGACTTGGTTAGTGCGTCGAAAGGAAAATAGCAAAAAATCACGAGTAAAAAAACCAAGAGGGTAAATTGAGAGAGAGAGAGAGAGAGAGAGAGAGGAGAGAGAGAGAGAGAGAGAGAGTTTCGCGAGCGAGGTGTACCAGGGACTCTTGTGTCCAGATGTACATAATAATGAATAATACATTGAGAGAGAGAGAGAGAGAGAGAGAGAGAGAGAGAGAGAGAGAGTATTGTTTTCCCCAATCAAAGAGAAACAATGATAGTGTAACTTCTCGAAATGTTCTGTTGATATTGCTGATTCTCCTATTTGTACAGCATAGACAGGTTTCTTCCATAATACCGCTAAACACACACACAGACACACACACACACACACACACATATATATATATATATATATACACACTATGTTTCTTCATATTTTGAAGGTTTAAAGGCCACTCATGAATGGCAGAGGCCAGGGGGGAGTGACATTGCCCTAGCAAACAGAACGATGCCCTAGAGACTGACTATATATGACCAGCGCCCAAGACTCCTCTCTACCCAAGGTAGGACCATGGAGGGCCAAGCAGTGGCTGCTGATCACTCTGCAGATAGACCTATAGGCTCCCTAACCCCCCCCAAACTAGCTCACATGGATGGTTAGGTTGTAGACATTAATGGTACTAACGAGTCTCAGCGCGACTCGAACCCTGGTTGGCAAACACCAGACAGAGACGTTACCAATAAGGCCACAACAACCCCTTTGAAGGTTTAAAGGTCACTCATGAACGGCAGAGGCAAGGGACAGTGACACTGCCGTAAAGACAGACCATATATCCATATGATCAGCGCCCAAGCCCCTCTCTCCACCCATGAAATGACCAGGGAGAGCCAGACAATGGCTGCTGATAACTCAGCGGATAGACTTATATGCTTCCCTAATTCTCCATTCCTAGTTCACAAGGATGGAGAGGTTGCAGACACTAAAGAAACTATCGAGCTTGAGCGGTCTCGATCCCCGGGCCAACAGATGGGACAACCAGATGGAAGAAATGAAGCAAGAACAGGGATAATGTTGAAGGATATAAAGGAGGTGCAGCTAGACTGTCAAGTAATGCTTACAGTACACCACATGAGGTGTACTGATAGCTTTAGCATGTGGCACTCACAGGTGATTATTAATAAAGATAAAAATTAGGTAAGAAAATTTTAGTTTTAATAGAATACTACTACTACTACTACTACTGCTACTACTACTAATAATAATAATAATAATAACAATAATAATAATATTAATAATAATAATCACCCCTATATGATAGAGAACAAGGGTATGGCTTTATTTATTTATACATACATATATATATATATATATACATAATATAGATATATATATATATATATATATAAATATATATATATATATATATATATAATATATATATATATATATATATATACATAAATAGATATATATATATATATATATATATATATTCCTGTAAAACGAACAGCAACCACTCAGAAAACAACAATTTTCCACAAATTGCCCAAACTAGCTTGTTGTAGTTAGAAAAGGAGAGGGTGGGAAGGGTTGAATATGAGTGTGTGCATATCTATCTACATATTCAGTCGTCATTTTTGACGGGTCGCATACACTAATAATAATAATAATAATAATTAATAATAATAATAATAATAATAATAAAAAGTAAATATATACGATAAACATCACAGAGATTCTAAAATGATTTTCAAACCTTTTAAATGGATGTTAATGCGTCCACAAATTATGTATTAACCAGGGGTTCACTTTTTTCGTTTTGCCAAATGCTTTATTAATGGTTAAATTGATCTGCCGCGTACTAATTGGAAAAATGACGAAAAGGGGACATTTATCAATTTCCAAGGTAAAAATGTCAGCTCCACTTCCATAAGAGATTTGCAGTGACTTAATGGATTTTAGAGTTATTGGATTATTTTCTTTTACTTTCTCTCTATAGTTCTTTATTTAAAGGAAGCTCATGAATAGCAGAGACAAGAGACAGCGACATTGTCCTAGCAAGCAGGACAATGCCATAGAGACTGACCATATTATGATCAATGCCCAAGCCCCTCTCCATCCAAAGTGGGACCAGGGAGGGGCAGGCAATGGCTGCTGATGACTCTTTCTCTCTATAGTTCTTCATTCAGAGGTCACTCATGAATGGAAGACACAAGAGATATTGCCATTGCCTAGCAAGCAAGACAATGCCCCAGAGACTAACCATATTATGATTAGTTCCCAAGCCTCCTCTCCATCCAAGTTGGGACCAGGGAGGGCCAGGCAATGGCTGCTGATGACTCACTTTCTCTCTATAGTTCCTTATTTAAAGGCTACTCATGAGTGGCAGAGACAAGAGACAGTGACATTGCCCTAGCAAGCAAGACAATGCCCTAGAGACTGACCATATTATGATCAGTGCCCAACCCCCCTCTCCATCCAAGCTGGGACCAGGGAGGGCCAGGCAATAGATTCTGATGACTCTTTCTCTCTAGTTCCTTATTCAAAGGCTACTCATGAGTGGCAGAGACAAGAGACAGTGACATTGCCCTAACAAGCAAGACAATGCCCTAGAGACTGACCATATTATGATCAGTGCCCAACCCCCTCTCCATCCAAGCTGGGACCAGGGAGGGCCAGGCAATAGATTCTGATGACTCTTTCTCTCTAGTTCCTTATTCAAAGGCTACTCATGAGTGGCAGAGACAAGAGACAGTGACATTGCCCTAACAAGCAAGACAATGCCCTAGAGACTGACCATATTATGATCAGTGCCCAACCCCCCCTCTCCATCCAAGCTGGGACCAGGGAGGGCCAGGCAATAGATTCTGATGACTCTTTCTCTCTAGTTCCTTATTCAAAGGCTACTCATGAGTGGCAGAGACAAGAGACAGTGACATTGCCCTAACAAGCAAGACAATGCCCTAGAGACTGACCATATTATGATCAGTGCCCAACCCCCTCTCCATCCAAGCTGGGACCAGGGAGGGCCAGGCAATAGATTCTGATGACTCACTTTCTCTCTATAGTTCCTTATTCAAAGGCTACTCATGAGTGGCAGAGACAAGAGACAGTGACATTGCCCTAACAAGCAAGACAATGCCCTAGAGACTGACCATATTATGATCAGTGCCCAACCCCCTCTCCATCCAAGCTGGGACCAGGGAGGGCCAGGCAATAGATTCTGATGACTCACTTTCTCTCTAGTTCCTTATTCAAAGGCTACTCATGAGTGGCAGAGACAAGAGACAGTGACATTGCCCTAACAAGCAAGACAATGCCCTAGAGACTGACCATATTATGATCAGTGCCCAACCCCCTCTCCATCCAAGCTGGGACCAGGGAGGGCCAGGCAATAGATTCTGATGACTCTTTCTCTCTAGTTCCTTATTCAAAGGCTACTCATGAGTGGCAGAGACAAGAGACAGTGACATTGCCCTAACAAGCAAGACAATGCCCTAGAGACTGACCATATTATGATCAGTGCCCAACCCCCCTCTCCATCCAAGCTGGGACCAGGGAGGGCCAGGCAATAGATTCTGATGACTCTTTCTCTCTAGTTCCTTATTCAAAGGCTACTCATGAGTGGCAGAGACAAGAGACAGTGACATTGCCCTAACAAGCAAGACAATGCCCTAGAGACTGACCATATTATGATCAGTGCCCAACCCCCTCTCCATCCAAGCTGGGACCAGGGAGGGCCAGGCAATAGATTCTGATGACTCACTTTCTCTCTATAGTTCCTTATTCAAAGGCTACTCATGAGTGGCAGAGACAAGAGACAGTGACATTGCCCTAACAAGCAAGACAATGCCCTAGAGACTGACCATATTATGATCAGTGCCCAACCCCCTCTCCATCCAAGCTGGGACCAGGGAGGGCCAGGCAATAGATTCTGATGACTCACTTTCTCTCTAGTTCCTTATTCAAAGGCTACTCATGAGTGGCAGAGACAAGAGACAGTGACATTGCCCTAACAAGCAAGACAATGCCCTAGAGACTGACCATATTATGATCAGTGCCCAACCCCCCTCTCCATCCAAGCTGGGACCAGGGAGGGCCAGGCAATAGATTCTGATGACTTTCTCTCTATAGTTCCTTATTCAAAGGCTACTCATGAGTGGCAGAGACAAGAGACAGTGACATTGCCCTAACAAGCAAGACAATGCCCTAGAGACTGACCATATTATGATCAGTGCCCAACCCCCTCTCCATCCAAGCTGGGACCAGGGAGGGCCAGGCAATAGATTCTGATGACTCACTTTCTCTCTATAGTTCCTTATTCAAAGGCTACTCATGAGTGGCAGAGACAAGAGACAGTGACATTGCCCTAACAAGCAAGACAATGCCCTAGAGACTGACCATATTATGATCAGTGCCCAACCCCCTCTCCATCCAAGCTGGGACCAGGGAGGGCCAGGCAATAGATTCTGATGACTCACTTTCTCTCTATAGTTCCTTATTCAAAGGCTACTCATGAGTGGCAGAGACAAGAGACAGTGACATTGCCCTAACAAGCAAGACAATGCCCTAGAGACTGACCATATTATGATCAGTGCCCAACCCCCTCTCCATCCAAGCTGGGACCAGGGAGGGCCAGGCAATAGATTCTGATGACTCACTTTCTCTCTATAGTTCCTTATTCAAAGGCTACTCATGAGTGGCAGAGACAAGAGACAGTGATATTGCCCTAGCGAGCAAGACAATGCCCTTGAGACTGACCATACAGCGCCCAAATCTCCTCTCCATCCAAGCTGGGACAAGGGAGGGCCAGGCAATGGCTGCTGGTGACTCAGCAGATAGACCTAATGGCTCTACTAAAGCCCGCATCCTTAGCTCACAAGGATGGTGAGTTAGCAGTGACCAAAGGAACTAACGAGTATGAGCGGGACTCGAACCGCAGTCTTGCGATCACCAGGCAACGACGTTACCAACAGGCCACCACAACTCTTATGTTCATTATTAATACACTGAACACCTTCATGGAATTAAAAATCCTTAGCCTCTGTACCATGGTCTTCCCCGTATCTTAAGTTGGAGTTTTCTTGCTTGAGGTACACTCGGGTACACTATTCTATGTTTCCTCATTACCGTTCCTCACTGGGCTATTGACCCTGTTGGAGCTATCTGTTTGGTTACTCACAGAGAAGTAAGGATTTCACAGACTGCTCTTTGCAGCGAGGTGTACCGTGGATTCCTGTATCCAAATGTACATATTATTATTATTATTATTATTATTATTATTATTATTATCATTATTATTATTAATTGCTAAGCTACAACCCTAGTTGGAAAACCAGAATGCTATAAGCCCAGGGGCTCCAACAGGGAAAACAGCCCAGTGAGGTAAGGAAACAAGGAAAAAATAAATATTTCAAGAATAATATTAAAATAAATATCTCCTAAATGAACTATAAAAACTTGAACAAAATAAGATGAAGAGAAATTAGATAGAATAGTGTGCCAGAGTGTACCCTCAAGCACGAGAACTCTAACCCAAGATAGTGGAAGACCATGGTACAGAGGTTATGGCACTACCCAAAACTAGAGAACAATGGTTTGATTTTGGAGTGCCCTTCTCCTAGAAGAGCTGCTTACCATAGCTAAAGAGTACATAGAGAGAGAGAGAGAGAGAGAGAGAGAGAGAGAGAGAGAGAGAGAGAGAGAGAGAGACTCACTATGATATCAATATACGAAGATAGGCAAAAACAGTCACGTCACTCTAATGGCTTCTGTTCTTAACTAATTTGTACATGACACTTCGAACCACTCTCTTATCTGTTATCTCTGTTTATTCCCATGACGAAGGGGGAAAATAGGGCTTCACTTCTCATCTGTTTACGTCTAAGAAATCTTATCTGCATTATCAACACAAAGAGTTAGAGAGGGAAGGTGGCCATATTTCGAAAATTAGTCCATAAAGATGATATATTTTTGGGATGACAGTGGTAAAAGATGACAGGATCGTATCAATTGTTAAATGGTGCTGATACTTAAAATTAGCGAAATGTCACTTTTTGATGTTAGTTAAAGGGATTAGCCTGACACACATACACACACACACACACACACACACACATATATATATATATATATATATATATATTATATATATATGGCTTATATACAGTAGATATATAAGTAGCTTAGCTAACAATAATAATTTTGGTAATAAAGAATAATAATAATAATAATAATAATAATAATAACAATAATAATAATAATTTTGGTAATAAAGAATAATAATAATAATAAAAATAATAATAATAATAATAATAATAATAATAATAATAATAATAATAACAATAATAATAATAATTCTGCCTTTACGTAGCCTAGCTGCTAATAATAATAATAAATAATAATAATAATGATAATAATAATAATAACAATAATGCTCTCAAGTATCTTAGCTGATAATAATAATAATAATAATAATAATAATAATAATAATAATAATAATAAAAAATAATAAATAATTCTACCTTTAAGTAAAGCATTGTAAGTAAAAAATCCTTCAAAATATCCTTCGAAAACATAACCCACGACCATTAACCTGTCAACACGTCCCCTCTGTCATAAGGGTTATAAAACGTACATGCAATTACATACGGGTGTAATAATTCATAATTATTTAAAGCTGGAGTAATTTTAATATCCCATTACCGACATCAATATTTGATGAACAATTAAGGCAGTAATTTTTTTTTTCTTCTTTTTTTTTGTGAAAACTATGTGAAAAAGCTATGATATAAATTTTGATTATTATGAATATTGATTATGGTCGCTGTCAAAATGAAAATCAAAATGAAAATTTGTTTCATTCTTGTAATTATTATGAGTACAGTTGATTATGCTGTTAATAATAACATGATTAATAATAATTAATAGGGTATATTAATGTATATGTATAAATATATATATATATATATATATATATGTACATATATATATATGCATATATATATATATATATATATAAAGAGAGAGAGAGAGAGAGAGAGAGAGAGAGAGAGAGAGAGGCCCCTGAGCTTATAGCAGCTTGCTTTTCCAATTGCGGTTGTAGCTTGGCAATTCATAATAATAATAATC
>NC_090726.1:203901190-203921190 GCF_036898095.1 Palaemon carinicauda
GGATGCAACCTTCACCCCTCCCCTTCCCTTTTCCTAACTACAACTAGCTGATTCGGAAATTTGTGGGTGAGTGTGGTTCCCGAGTATACCTCTCAGGATACCCCCTTCTTATCCGATGAACACCAGACTGGCGTTCGAGTCACGCTTAAACTCGTTAGTTTCTTTGGTTACTGCAACTTCACCATCCTTGTGAGCTAAGGTTGGGGGAGCTTATAGGTCTATCTGCTGAGTCATCAGCAGCCATTGCCTGACCCTCCTTGGTCCTACCTTGGTTGGAGAGGGGGGCTTGGGCGCTAATCATATGTGTATATGGTCAGTCTCTAGGGCATTGTCCTGCTCGATGGGGCAATGCCATTGTCCCTTGCTCCTGCCATTCATGAGAGGCCTTTAAAATCGAGTTTATAACTTTTTGGTGGAGGTAACCACCATACAAAATTTAAAATTCCCACATTAAAAAAAGCGAAGCAGCTATGTGTATATGGTCAGTCTCTAGGGCATTGTCCTGCTCGATGGGGCAATGCCATTGTCCCTTGCTCCTGCCATTCATGAGAGGCCTTTAAAATCGAGTTTATAACTTTTTGGTGGAGGTAACCACCATACAAAATTCAAAATTCCCACATTAAAAAAAGCGAAGCAGCTATGTGTATATGGTCAGTCTCTAGGGCATTGTCCTGCTCGATGGGGCAATGTCATTGTCCCTTGCTCCTGCCATTCATGAGAGGCCTTTAAAATCGAGTTTATAACTTTTTGGTGGAGGTAACCACCATACAAAATTTAAAATTCCCACATTAAAAAAAGCGAAGCAGCTATGTGTATATGGTCAGTCTCTAGGGCATTGTCCTGCTCGATGGGGCAATGTCATTGTCCCTTGCTCCTGCCATTCATGAGAGGCCTTTAAATTCGAGTTTATAACTTTTTGGTGGAGGTAACCACCATACAAAATTTAAAATTCCCACATTAAAAAAAGCGAAGCAGCTATGTGTATATGGTCAGTCTCTAGGGCATTGTCCTGCTCGATGGGGCAATGTCATTGTCCCTTGCTCCTGCCATTCATGAGAGGCCTTTAAATTCGAGTTTATAACTTTTTGGTAGAGGTAACCACCATACAAAATTTAAAATTCCCACATTAAAAAAAGCGAAGCAGCTATGTGTATATGGTCAGTCTCTAGGGCATTGTCCTGCTCGATGGGGCAATGTCATTGTCCCTTGCTCCTGCCATTCATGAGAGGCCTTTAAAATCGAGTTTATAGCTTTTTGGTGGAGGTAACCACCATACAAAATTAGAAATTCCCACATTAAAAAAAGCGAAGCAGCTATGTGTATATGGTCAGTCTCTAGGGCATTGTCCTGCTCGATGGGGCAATGTCATTGTCCCTTGCTCCTGCCATTCATGAGAGGCCTTTAAAATCGAGTTTATAACTTTTTGGTGGAGGTAACCACCATACAAAATTAGAAATTCCCACATTAAAAAAAGCGAAGCAGCTATGTGTATATAGTCAGTCTCTAGGGCATTGTCCTGCTCGATGGGGCAATGTCATTGTCCCTTGCTCCTGCCATTCATGAGAGGCCTTTAAAATCGAGTTTATAACTTTTTGGTGGAGGTAACCACCATACAAAATTAGAAATTCCCACATTAAAAAAAGCGAAGCAGCTATGTGTATATAGTCAGTCTCTAGGGCATTGTCCTGCTCGATGGGGCAATGTCATTGTCCCTTGCTCCTGCCATTCATGAGAGGCCTTTAAAATCGAGTTTATAACTTTTTGGTGGAGGTAACCACCATACAAAATTAGAAATTCCCACATTAAAAAAAGCGAAGCAGCTATGTGTATATGGTCAGTCTCTAGGGCATTGTCCTGCTTGATGGGGCAATGTCATTGTCCCTTGCTCCTGCCATTCATGAGAGGCCTTTAAAATCGAGTTTATAACTTTTTGGTGGAGGTAACCACCATACAAAATTAAGAATTCCCACATTAAAAAAAGCGAAGCAGCTATGTGTATATAGTCAGTCTCTAGGGCATTGTCCTGCTCGATGGGGCAATGTCATTGTCCCTTGCTCCTGCCATTCATGAGAGGCCTTTAAAATCGAGTTTATAACTTTTTGGTGGAGGTAACCACCATACAAAATTAAGAATTCCCACATTAAAAAAAAGCGAAGCAGCTATGTGTATATGGTCAGTCTCTAGGGCATTGTCCTGCTCGATGGGGCAATGTCATTGTCCCTTGCTCCTGCCATTCATGAGAGGCCTTTAAAATCGAGTTTATAACTTTTTGGTGGAGGTAACCACCATACAAAATTAAGAATTCCCACATTAAAAAAAGCGAAGCAGCTATGTGTATATAGTCAGTCTCTAGGGCATTGTCCTGCTCGATGGGGCAATGTCATTGTCCCTTGCTCCTGCCATTCATGAGAGGCCTTTAAAATCGAGTTTATAACTTTTTGGTGGAGGTAACCACCATACAAAATTAAGAATTCCCACATTAAAAAAAAGCGAAGCAGCTATGTGTATATGGTCAGTCTCTAGGGCATTGTCCTGCTCGATGGGGCAATGTCATTGTCCCTTGCTCCTGCCATTCATGAGAGGCCTTTAAAATCGAGTTTATAACTTTTTGGTGGAGGTAACCACCATACAAAATTAAGAATTCCCACATTAAAAAAAAAGCGAAGCAGCTATGTGTATATGGTCAGTCTCTAGGGCATTGTCCTGCTCGATGGGGTAATGTCATTGTCCCTTGCTCCTGCCATTCATGAGAGACCTTTAAAATCGAGTTTATAGCTTTTTGGTGGAGGTAACCACCATATAAAATTAGAAATTCCCACAATAAAAAAGGGAAGCAACACTACAATGTAAATTCCACAAAACCAACCAAAATACCACACTAAAAATATTGCAATCTTAAAACAGCACCGTTCGTTGTCTTCCATTTGTCCTCCTCAAAACTACGCGAATTTTTCTCCCGAATATTTCTCATCTCCGAATTAGAATCTCAATCTTTTAAAAACTGAGTCTATGGCTTCCTTTGTCTCGAGAATTATTTTTCCCAGATCTGTGTTCTTTTCGTCTTCAGATCCTATCTATGGTAGAAAACTGGTCTGGCAGTCCATTAAAGTATTCTTTTAAGAAAATATAACTAGAAGGGTAGTCAGTATAGAGCATGTCTTCGTCATGCCAAGAAGTCTTATTTTGCTCTTAACACCACTGCGTACATGCGCTTTGATGTATTTTTTTTTTAAATCTATTGGATTTGTCCTTGGGTCATACCCCACATGTCCACCAAGTTTCGTTGAGATTGGTTCAGTTTTTTTTTGCGTAATGTTGTTCGCAAAAAAAAAAAAAAAAAAAAAATGCCAAATACATAACGTTCATAACATTGAGATTATTTTCAAAGTACTACTACAAACTTGTACTTAGGTGTACTTTATCAAGATTTTACATCTTCTAGGAGAAAAACAGTTCAAAATCAAACCATTGTTCTCTAGTCTTGGGTAGTGCCATAGCCTCTGTACCATGGTCTTCCACTGTCTTGGGATAGAGTTCTCTTGCTTGAGGGTACACTCAGGCACACTATTCTATCTTATTTCTCTTCCTCTTGTTTTGTTAAGGTTTTCATAGTTTATATATGAGATATCTATTTCAATGTCGTAACTGTTCTTAAAATATTTTATTTTTCCTCGTTACCTTTCCTCAATGGGCTATTTTCCTTGTTGGAGCTTATGGGCCTTAGAGGATCCTGCTTTTTCAACTAGGGTTGTAGCTTAGCAAGTAATAATAATAATAATAATAATAATAATAATAATAATAATAATAATAATAATAATAATAATAATTGGGCAATATCACTATCCCTTGCATTTGCCATTCACGAGAGACCTTTAAACCTTTAAAAAAGTCAAAGGTTGTCCCATCTAATTCTCTAGCTACGGCAACGTCACTGTCCCCTGCATTTGCCATTCACGAGCGACCTTTAAACCTTTAAAAAGGTCAAAAGTTGTCCCATCTAATTCTCTAGCTACGGCAATGTCACTGTCCCTTGCATCTGCCATTCACGAGCGACCTTTAAACCTTTAAAAAGGTCAAAAGTTGTCCCATCTAATTCCCTAGCTAGGACAATGTCACTGTCCCTTGCATGTGCCACTCACGAGTGATCTTTAAACCTTTAAAAAGGTCAAAAGTTGTCCCATCTAATTCTCTAGCTACGGTAATGTCACTGTCCCTTGCATATGCCATTCACGAGCGACCTTTAAACCTTTAAAGAGACCAAAAAGTAGTCACATATTCAAGAAATCAAAAGTAGTCACAACTCATTCCCCCTCAGACAACTGAAACGCAGAACGCACCCGCCTACATCATTCGGTTTTACCACAAAATTTTCCTGTCTCGCCTTGACCTAATGTATTGTCCAGCAACATTCTCTTGTTATTCGAGTGTTTTAGCGTGTACACTTTTCCATAATGCAAATGGAGTTTTATTCTCGCTTCCAGAATACTTTTTTTTTCTTTACATTTGTTTTTTATGGCCAAAATGTCCTTGTTTTTTTTCTGATTTCTTTTGGAGATTTTTTTTCAAATATACATTTTCATATAAATGTGATTTTTTTTTCTCTGATGACTTTGTTGGAAAAGTTCGCATTACTAAATTCACTGTTAGTGTGTTTACCTCCACTGACGATGTTGGAAGGAGGTTATGTTTTCACCCCTGTTTGTGTGTGTGTGTTTGCTTGAGAACAGCTTCTAGGACACTAATTTATTTTCCATGCATTATTTTTAATTTTAATATAAAAATGATTTTTTACTTTACTTGGTTTTCGCCCATGTTTGTTTGTGTGTGTGTGTGTGTTTGTTTGCTTGTGTGTGTGTTTGAGAACAGCTTCCTGGCCACAATTTGATTTCCTATACATTACCTTTCATATAAATATGATTTTTTTGCTCCTTTCTCTAGCTTGTAGGTACACTCAGGCACTCTAACCTATCTTATTTTTCATCCCCATATTTTTTTTTATTTTATATATGAAAGATCTATTTTAATATAACTGTTCTTAAAATATTTCATTCTAATGTTCATTACTTCTCTTGCAGTTTATTTCCTTGTTTACTTTCCTCACTGGGCTATTTTTCCTGTTGGACCCTTTGGCTTATAACATCCTGCTTTTCCAACTATGGTTATAGCTTGGCTAATAATAATAATAATAATAATAATAATAATAATAATAATAATAATTCTCATGCCAAGAAATTGGAAAATGTCCAAAGAATGTGAAAGAATAAATAATTACTTACTCATTTTCCATCATTTACTAATGAATTATGAAGCCCTTTCTGAGTGAGGATACCTTTCATTGGTGAAAGAGTTTGTGTATCGCCATGATCAGCAAAGCTGTACTACCCAGGGACACCCATACTAGGTTGGTTTGCTGTGAGTGATCAGACAAAAGACTCCCACTAATACAAATCTGCTCTGGTCAGCGTGGTGATGAAAACTGGCCAAATACCAAACATGAACAAGGACATGTCCGAGGACTTTATCCTGCAGTGGACTAGACTATAGTCCATTTCTTTTAGCGATGCATATTTGCACCGACTCGCACCGGTGCCCTTTTAGCTCGGAAAAGTTTCCGCATCGTTGATTAGTTGGACAAGATAATTCTAACCAATCAGCGATCAGGAAACTTTTCCGAGCTAAAAGGGCACCGCCGCGAGTCGGTGCAAATATGCATCGCTAAAAGAAATGGACTATAGGCTTCGTTGTTTTTCTCTCCATTATTCTTCCTATTTTACTCATGATTTTTTTCGCTCTCTTTGTTTTTGATTAATAATTTCCAAACGAATTTATATATTACCCACATTTCGCTTAGGAAATTTTCCTTTTTTTCGCAAAATCGTTTTATTGTGTAATATTTCAACATACAAAATATTAATCCTTGCAAAATAAATATTAATAATTTCCAAACAATTTTATATATCCCACATTTTGCTTAGGAATTTTTTGTTCCTTTTAGCAAAATGGTTTTATTGTGCAATATTTCAACATACAAAATAATAATCCTTGCAAAATAAATATTAATAATTTCCAAACAATTTTATATATCCCCCACATTTTGCTTAGGAATCTTTTTTCTTTTTGCAAAATGGTTTTATTGTGCAATATTTCAACATGCAAAGTATTCATCTATGCAAAATAAATATTAATAATTTCCAAACGAGTTTATATATCACTCACATTTTGCTTAGGAATTTTTCCTTTTTTTGCAAAATCGTTTTATTGTGCAATATTTCAACATACAACATATTAATCCTTGCAAAATAAATATTAATAATTTCCAAACGAGTTTATATATCACCCACATTTTGCTTAGGAATTTTTCCTTTTTTTTTTTTTTGCAAAAATTTTTTATGGTGCAATATTTCAACATACAAAATATTAATCCTTGCAAATTAATATTAATAATTTCCAAATAATCTTATATATCCCCCACCTTTTGCTTAACAATTTTTTGTTCCTTTTAGCAAAATGGTTTTATTGTGCAATATTTCAACATACAAAATATTAATCCTTGCAAAATAAATATTAATAATTTCCAAACGAGTTTATATATCACCCACATTTTGCTTAGGAATTTTTTTTTTTTTTACAAAATCGTTTTAATTTGCAATATTTCAACATAAAAAATATCAATCTATGCAAAATAAAGATCAACAATTTCCAAACGAATTCATATATCCCCCACATTTTGCTTAGGAATTTTTTCTTCTTTTAGCAAAATCGTTTTAGTGTGCAATATTTCAACATTCAAAATATTAATCCTTGCAAAATTAATATTAATAATTTCCAAATAATTTTATATATCCCCCACATTTTGCTTAGCAATTTTACCTTTTTTTTTTTTTTTTTTTTTGCAAAATCGTTTTATTGTGCAATATTTCAACATGCAAAGAATGTTCTTTGCACACTCATAAAATCTGAAGAGGACAACACATCTTGTCTTGATGTGCAATAAAATTGAATGGAGACGTGCGCTGTTTATGCTTCCCTTCAAACATGAGGTGAAGGAAGAAGATATTTCGATTCAGGTACCGAATTTGTTTGGCCTGATGACGTCATCGTCTTAAAGACTCAAATACATTAGTTTTAAAGGTTTAAAAGACCGCTCATGAATGACAGAGGCAAGGGACAGTGACATTGCCATAGCAAGCACGACAATGCCCTAGAGACTGACCATATATCATATGATCAACGCCCAAGCCTCCTCTCCACCCAAGCTAGGACAAGGGAGGGCCAGGCAGCGGCTGCTGATGACTCAGCAGGTATACCTATAGGCTCCCCTAAACTCCCCCAATCTTAGCTCACAAGGATGGTAAGGTTGCAGACACTAATGGCACTAACGAGTTTGAGTGGACTCGAACCCCCGACTAGCAAACACCAGGCAGAACACCGTTTTATTGAGGAATTCATCTTTCGATCACATTTAAAATTAGAGGCTGGGGAAATAAATGTTATTTTCAATATGACAATGTAACTTTTAACTTTTCCAAGTTTAATTCGTGTTTTCTTATTTATCGTACGTGTCCATAATTCGGCCACCCGCTGAGATACTACCGCTAGAGTTATTGGGTCCTTTGACTGGCATGACAGTACTACATTGGATTCTTCTCTCTGGGTACGGTTCATTTTCCCTTTGCCTACACATCCACCGAATAGTCTGACCTATTATTATTATTACTAGCCAAGCTACAACCCTAGTTGGAAAAACAAGATGCTATAAGCCCTAGGGCTCCAATAGGGAAAAATACCCCAGTGAGGAAAGGAAATAAGGAAATAAATAAATGATGAGAGTAAATTAACAATAAATCATTCTAAAAACAGTAACAGCGTCAAAAACAGATATGTCCTATATAAACTCTTAACAACGTCAAAAACAGATATGTCATATATAAACTATAAAAAGACTCATGTCAGCCTGGTCAACATAAAAATATTTGCACCAACTTTGAACTTTTGAAGTTATACTGATTCAACTACCCGATTAGAAAGATCATTCCACAACTTGGTAACAGCTGGAATAAAACTTCTGGAATACTGTGTAGTATTGAGCTTCATGATGGAGAAGGTCTGGCTAGTAGAAATAACAGATTCGCCTTATTCCTCATACACCTGACACAACTGAGACTACCAAACAATTCTTCTTCACTCAAAGGGTTAACTACTGCACTGTAATTGTTCAGTGGCCATTTTCTTCTTGGTAAGGGTAAAAGGGACTCTTTAGCTATAGTAAGCAGCTCTTTTAGGAGACGGACACTCCAAAATTAAACCATTATTCTCTAGTCTTGTGTAGTTCCATAGCCTCTGTTCTCTTGCTTGAGGGTACACTCGGGCACACTTTTCTATCTAATTTCTCTTACTCTTGTTTTGTTAATGTTTTTATAGTTTATAATAGAGCTATTTATTGTAATGTTGTTACTGTTAACAAAATA
This sequence comes from Palaemon carinicauda, assembly GCF_036898095.1. NCBI lineage: Eukaryota > Metazoa > Arthropoda > Malacostraca > Decapoda > Palaemonidae > Palaemon > Palaemon carinicauda. Next base: position 203,909,659 of record NC_090726.1, read on the forward strand.
TTTTACTTTTCCTTGTTTCCCTTCCTCACTGGGCTATTTTCCCTGTTGAAGCCCCCTGGGCTTATAGCATCCTACTTTTCCAACTAGGGTTGTAGTTTAGCAAGTAATAATAATAATAATAATAATAATAATAATAATAATAATAATAATAAAGCAAACACAATTGCTATTTTCTTAATGGCAAACAATATTTATTGAATATTGTTTTAAATCAATATTCATTTAACGAAAACACCATCGTTTTCTACCTCATTACAAACAATATTTGTAAAATATTGTTTCGAATCAAATTTCATTTAACGAAAAGACCATCGTTATATACCTCATTACAAACAATATCTGTTAAATATTGTTTACTTTTATTTCCAATGTCCCTCCCGTACAGGTTGCCAGTTCGGCATTTAATCAAGCCAAAAACAAAAACTCAAATTTGGCCTTTTTTTTTTTTAAATTGATTGCCCTTTAGTAATATGAAAAAAGGCGGGCCTCAAATACTATATATTTGGCCTTTTTTCCTACTAACGGGTTGGCTTTTTAAAGCTTCTGTCGGTTAGAAATTGGCCTTTTTCTCATTTACAAAATCTGGTAACTCTGCTCCCGTAACTGCTTCCTGCCGGGGAATTCCCACCACTGATTTTGTTTACACTTATTCCGGTAACATTTCTCCTCCTACAGGTGGCAAGTGTGGCTTTCCCTTCGGGGGGAGGCTCAACATCGTTTCTCACTTATCTTTTTCCCTCTCTTTCCTCCAGCATGGGCTCTACAAGGGCGCTGGTATGTCCCTTGTAGAGGCATTTGCTTGTATGTAGGAAGCTAAAACAATGAATTAATAAACTCAATTCATAATTAATTACTTAAAGACATGTAAAAAACTAAAACAATAATTTGATAAACTCAATTCATAATTAATTACTTAAAGACATGTAGAAAGCTAAAACAATAACTTAATAAACCGGTTCATAATTAATTACTTAAAGACATGTAGAAAGCTAAAACAATAACTTAATAAACCGGTTCATAATTAATTACTTAAAGACATGTAGAAAGCTAAAACAATAACTTGATAAACTCCATTCGTAACTAATTACTTAAAGACATGTAGAAAGCTAAAACAATAACTTGATAAACTCCATTCATAACTAATTACTTAAAGACATGTAGAAAGCTAAAACAATAACTTGATAAACTCCATTCGTAACTAATTACTTAAAGACATGTAGAAAGCTAAAACAATAACAATTAATAGGTTCATAATTAATTACTTATACATTTAGAAAGCTAAAACAATAACAATTAATAGGTTCATAATTAATTACTTGAAGACATTTAGAAAGCCAAAACAATAACTTGATAAACCGTTTCATAATTAATTACTTAAAAGTAGTATTAAATGCATCTTGCAACCGTTTCAATATTGCAGAAAAATAAGTTTGTATAAAATGTTTTCAATAAATTCTACTTAATTCAGTTCATGTTCATAATTAATCACTTAAAAAGTTGCGGTAAATGCGTCTGGCAATCATTTCAGTATTGCAGAAAAATAAGTTTGTATAAATTGTTTTCAATAAATTTTACTTAAACAACTCACTTTATAATTAATTACTTAAAAGTAGCAGTAAATGCGTCTTGCAACCATTTCAATATTGCAGAAAAATAAGTTTGTTTAAATTGTTTTAAACTTGATCTCTTTTTATAGTTTATAAATGAATTGTCTGTTTTAATGTTGTTAATGTTTTATAAAATATTTCATTTAAATTTTTCATTACTTCTTATATCGTTTATTTATTTTCTTGTTTCCTTTCCTCACTGGGACATTTTTTCCCTGTTGGAGCCCTTGGGGTTATAGCATCTTGCTTTTCAAACTAGGGTTGTAGTTTGACTAGTAGTAGTAGTAGTAGTAATAATAATAATAATAATAATAATAATAATAATAATAATAATAATAATAATAATAAACCAAGCAATTGGTTAAATCTAATATCAATAAAAACTGACTTCATTATAGCAATTTGTAGTATGACTGCTTGTGTCCCAAACATTATAGTTAACCTTTTAAAATTAATACTTCCTAAAAAATACAATATACTATTTTCACTATTACTAGCTAAGCTACAATCTTAATTGGAAAAGCAGGATGCTATAAGCCCAAGGGCTCCAACAGGGAAAATATCCCAGAGAGGAAAAGAAATAAGCATATGAATAAACTACAGGTCAAGTAAAGAATAATCAATATAAAATATCTTAAGATCAATAACAAAGTTAAAATAGATTTGTTATATATTAAACCATGAAGAGAGACTCATGTCAGCCTGCAAATTTGAACTTCTGAAATTCCATTAATGGCATTCGTGGAATATCTGCCACAGTAAATTATTATTAATATTAATTATTATTATTATTATTATTATTATTATTATTACTATTACTATTATTATTATTGTTGTTGTTGTTGTTATCATTATTTGTTATTATTATTATTATTATTATTATTGTTATTATTATTATTATTATCATTATTACTTGCTAAGCTACGTCCCTAGTTGGCAAAGCAATATGCTATAAGCCCAAGGGGTCCAACAGGGAAAACTGCCCACTGAGGAAAGAAGGAAATAAATAAACTACGATAGAAAATAATGGAACTCTCGATGGCAAGCCACCGTGGAAGACACGTCTTCATTCGAATTCCTTTCCTATCACGACGAGCTGTGTTGTCTTTTTCAGATTTTATGGTCTCAAAGACCTTCGATCAACACGTGTTTATGCTACTTCGTGAAGACTGGATATGCAAATCACTATGGAAAGAGGAAGGGCATACTACACTTACTGGAAACTATAGTCTATTTTTTTATAGCGGTGCATATTTGCACCGACTCACAGGGGTGCCCTTTTAGCTCGGAAAGGTTCCTGATACCTGATTGGTCGAAAGTATTTTTGTCCGAACACCTTCATTGTTCTCGAATGATTACCAAGTAATGTGAATCAAAACTTATTTATTAACCTATATTTCTCCATCAGATATATGTTTTGTCAATAAACAATGTGAAATAATAAATATATTATAAAGAATCGTCTTGGTAAGTCTAAACTTAATGACAAAATCCGCCGAAGTCAACGACAGCAGCTTGTTTTCGGATGCACGCTTTGTAATTTTGTAATTTTTCACATATTTTAACACAAATTGGGATAAATTAAACTCAGCATAAGTTAAACATGTTATTATAAACTTTCTTTGAATACCTGAATTTACCAAAAACGTGGAATTAATAAAACCCGATATTTGTGAAAACTTATGGGGAGGTGAAAGAACAGCCTCTAGCGGCCTGGCGGAAAACGATTCCTTCTGACTCGTAGACACAGTTTGTTTTTTCTTTCGTATATAGTTTGGCCTATTCCTTTCAGTTTAAATAGTCTTGCATTGTCTCTCTTCGTATTATTTTACTTAGTATTTTCCCACATTCCTGTTCCTCACCTAATATCTATCTATTTTCCCCGATATCCATTCTTTCATATATGGGATATCCGCACTACGATTCCTTATTCCTTATCCTCTGTCGAAAGTGATGGCTTGAATGGAAGCACGTGCTAGTCTCATTAAAATAATGTAGAGGCGGGAATAAAAAAATACTATGCTTAATTTCAGGTTTACAGAATAGGTTATACTTGCTACACAGCATAAAATTTATTTTGTTATTATTATTTACATACTTCTGACGTAAGGTACAAAACATAAGGAATCGTAGTGCGGATATCACATACGCCTATTTGGAAGAAGGGATATCGGGGAAAATAGGTCAAGGTCACGGTCAAGCAAAGCGTCCAATTCACATAATCAGCCATAAGTTTGGACATCGTTGTCACAGAGACTTCAAACTTGGTTCATATTTGAGTGGATGAAACTCCAATACATGTTAAGGTAAAGGGTCAAGGTCGAGCAAAAGGTCGAGAAATAAGCTACTGCGGCGGAGGTCTGCGCTCTACTGAGTGCCCCTCTAATACTTTAGAAAAAAAAACTGTATAATCGGAAGTACAGTTGGATACAGGATATGATTTAATACTCTACCTTGAGCTTTTAAATCAATACTTCTCCATTCATCATCTCCTACTTCGCGCTTCAGAGTCCTCAGCCATGTAGGCCTGGGTCTTCCAACTCTTCTAGTGCCTTGTGGAGCCCAGTTGGAAGTTTGGTGAACTAATCTCTCTTGGGGAGTGGGAAGAGCATGCCCAAACCATTTCCATCTACCCCTCACCATGATCACATCCAAATATGGTGTTTGAGAAATAAATCTCTTTATATCAACATACGATTGAAATTGTGGCAGTGCGGTTGGTGACCGGAATTTGACCTTTTCCTTGACTTTGACCTTGAAATCAATCTTGACCTTCGATCTTAACATGTATCAATTGGCGTTGATTTTCGTACTCTCAAATATGAACCAAGTTTGAAGTCTCTGTGACAACGATATCCAAACTTAAGGCTGATTACGTGAACTGGACATTTTGCTTGACCATGACCTTTACCTTTGACCTCAACTTTCCAAAATCTATTCATTTCTAAGCTTTTTACACAACAGTTAATCCCTGCAAGTTTCATTACTCTACGATTTGAATTGTGGAAAGGAATCTAATCATAAAGAAACACCCACACAAACAAGGTGTAAAACGTAACCTCCTTCCAACTTCGTTGACGTGGGTAATCATAACAGGTAGTAATAAGAGTGCAAAACTACACCTATTAATTCTTAAATAAAGAGAAGAAAAAACTACCCCACAGGCCCTCCCCCTCAAAAAAAAAGAAAGAAAAAAAAACTTGAATATGAAACTCCAACGAAAAAAAAAAAAACTAGAATATAAAAAAATTCCAATTGTCTTCTGAAGCAAATAAAAGGGCCATTTGCATTATTGAAGAGCATACATTGGGGGGGAAACATGAAAGCAGAATTCAGTTGGGCAACGAATTAGGTGAAAGTGACAGAGGGTCCAAATGCAATACAATAGGGACACTCTTTTTTCTGTTTTTTATTTTTTTAGGTCATACATCGAATGTGCATATGAGGTTGTGGAGTTCCTTTGTTCCAAGGCAAGGAATGAGATGAAGAAAGGATGATTTAGAGGAAGGATGATTTACAGGAAGGATGATTTATAGGAAGGATGACTTAAAGGAAGGATGATTTATGGGAAGGATGATTTACATGAAGGATGATTTATAGGAAGGATGATTTACAGGAAGGATGATTTATGGGAATGATGATTTATAGGTAGGATGATTTACAGGATGATTTATAGGAAGGATGATTTATGGGGAGGATGATTTATGGGAAGGAAGCTTTATAGGTAGGATGACTTACATGAAGGATGATTTATAGGATGGATGATTTATAGGAAGGACGATTTATAGCAAGGATGATTTATAGGATGGATGCATTATAGGAAGAATGATTTATAGGAAGGACGATTTATAGGATGATTTATAGGAAGGATGATTTATAGGTAGGATGATTTACAGGATGATTTATAGGGAGGATGATTTATGGGAAGGATGATTTATAGGAAGGATGTTTTATAGGCAGGATGATTTATAGGAAAGATGATTTACATGAAGGATGATTTATAGGAAGGATGATTTATAGGATGATTTACATGAAGGATGATTTATAGGAAGGATGAGGCAGGATGATTTATAGGAAGGATGATTTACATGAAGGATGATTTATAGGAAGGATGATTTATGGGAAGGATGATTTATAGGAAGGATGAGGCAGGATGATTTATAGGAAGGATGATTTACATGAAGGATGATTTATAGGCAGGATGATTTATGGGAAGGATGATTTATAGGATGATTTATAGGAAGGATGATTTATAGGCAGGATGATTTATAGGAAGGATGATTTACATGAAGGATGATTTATAGGAAGGATGATTTATAGGCAGGATGATTTATGGGAAGGATGATTTATAGGATGATTTACATGAAGGATGATTTATAGGAAGGATGAGGCAGGATGATTTATAGGAAGGATGATTTATAGGCAGGATGATTTATGGGAAGGATGATTTATAGGATGATTTACATGAAGGATGATTTATAGGAAGGATGAGGCAGGATGATTTATAGGAAGGATGATTTATAGGCAGGATGATTTATGGGAAGGATGATTTATAGGATGATTTACATGAAGGATGATTTATAGGATGATTTACATGAAGGATGATTTATAGGAAGGATGAGGCAGGATGATTTATAGGAAGGATGAGGCAGGATGATTTATAGGAAGGAAGATTTATGGGAAGGATGATTTATAGGCAGGATGATTTATAGGCAGGATGATTTATAGGCAAGATGATTTATGGGAAGGATGATTTATAGGATGATTTACATGAAGGATGATTTATAGGAAGGATGATTTACATGAAGGATGATTTATAGGAAGGATGAGGCAGGATGATTTAGAGGAAGGATGGTTTATAGGAAGGATGATTTATATGTAAGATGATTTATAGGAAGGATGATTTACAAGAAGGATGATTTATAGGCAGGATGATTTATATGAAGGATGGTTTATAGGAAGGATGATTTATATGTAAGATGATTTATAGGTGGGATGATTTACAGGAAGGATGATTTATCTGTAAGATGATTTATAGGAAGGATGATTTATATGTAAGATGATTTATAGGTAGGATGATTTATAGGAAGGATGATTTATAGGCAGGATGATTTACATGAAGGATGATTTATGGGAATGATGATTTATATGAAGGATGATTTACATGAAGGATGATTTATGGGAATGATGATTTATAAGTAGGATGATTTATATGAAGGATGATTTACAGGAAGGATGATTTATATGAATGACGGTTTATAGGGAGGAAGCATTACATGAAGGATGATTTAAAAGATTTTTTTTCAGGTCAGTCACTCAATGTGCATATGAGACTACGGACTATATATATATATATATATATATATATATATATATATATATATATATATATATATATATATATATATATATATTGCCTCTTAGTATCTGATTCGCTCTACCTCGGGATCAGAGACCCAAGGTGGAATCAACTATCAAGATATTAGTTTCTCGTCGGCCACAGATCGAACCCAGGCCCAAGAAATTGAGGTTCCAGTGACTTACCACTAAGTCATTAGAACCTCAGTTTCTTGGACTCAGGTTCGAATCCTAGTCCGACCAGAAGCTATTATCATAAGATTGATTGCCCCTTGGGTCTCTGATCCTGAGGCAGAGAGGATCCGATATATATATATATATATATATATATATATATATATATATATATATATATATATATATATATATATAAACTAGAATTCTCTTTCCACCAACAACTCTTAAATCTCATATTCTAAGCTCAGGAGAGTCTGCTGACGCCAAGGTCTCCTCCGCCTGGATGCTCCGCTAGACAATAGGAATATGAAACCCACTGTTCCCTGGCAGATACCTTAGTCAGTTTTATTTATGCAAATATCCGACAGAACATCTTTGGTGACAGTTGTTTGCTCCTGGTGACGAACTATTGAGAAAGGAGTGTCATAAACCGCTAGGACTTACTCCGACTGGGTATAGAGTACGAGAAGTTTCGAAAGATGTTTATTTACACTCTTCTCTTTCTATATATTGTCTGAGTTTGTTTTATTTATTAGTTTGCTTTATCTCTTTGCTTTTTCTTTCCAATGTTATAGCTACATTAAGGAGTCGGTTGCCGGATGCGCCGTCTAATAGCACCACGCATGGTTTATTGGCAGAGGGTTTTTAAGATCATACGCCCTATCACTTTCAACAACAGTTATTAGCTTTTGGTCTAACATTTCACTAAATAGTCTAACTGTAAGGTAGCATTTTCGATAGTTGTTGGTAGTTAGCCTAGCCTTTTGCTAGGCAGAAAGACTTCAAGGCAGCAGCTGTCCTTTTAGTCGCTTTCTATGACACGCAGGATGTACGGTGGTAATAGTCTTACATCCTTACCACATGGCCACTCTGCACTCTCTCTCTCTCTCTCTCTCTCTCTCTCTCTCTCTCTCTCTCTCTCTCTCTCTCTTTATATACAGTGCATGCACACACACACAGACACACACACGCATATATATATATATATATATATATATATATATATATATATATATATATATGTAAATATCACCCACGAAAGGCATTTAATACCGAATTCCATCTTGGGAATATATATCCACTTGGAATTCACTTTATGGTAACAGCTTCTGGCCGGGTGGAGATTCGAATCCCCACCTGTGGGCCGGAAACCATGCCAGCATCTCGTTGCTGGCATGGTTTCCGGCCCACAGGTGGGGGTTCGAATCTCCACCCGGCCAGAAGCTGTTACCATAAAATGAATTCCAAGTGGATATATATATTCCCAAGATAGAATTCGGTATTAAATGCCATTCGTGGGTGATATTTACATTGATTGAAATAACGTGTGCTTGTGATATATGTATGTATGTATATATATATATATATATATATATATATATATATATATATATATATATGTGTGTGTGTGTGTGTGTGTGTGTGTGCGGGTGTGTGTCATTTGGAGATGTATGATTCATTTTCCAGTAGGTAGATCGACTTCCAGTACCATCCTTCCCTAAGAAGAGATCCTCATCTTCTCTCACTCACACCTGAAAGCCGATTTATATCATACCCAATCTCTCGCTTGTAAAAATCTCTCTTACTCTCTCCCCCCGATACCCAGACAGTGATTAAAGAACTCTATCCACAGTACGGGGAATAGAATCCCCCAAAGCCACTTCACGAGCGGGGTAGAGGTTTTCCCCGAGAGCAACAGTCACTTGGCGTTGCTACACAAAAGCCTGGAAGAGTTGCAAACAAAACGGGAACATCTGACTGACATCTGTAGAGGCTCACTCCCCACCCCCACGAGATATTCCGTGGATCAGGAAAGCCACTTAGGGCACGGTGTATGTTTGACACTCCAGCGGGACTAGATCCCTTTGCTAAGTGCTGCAGTGGGGCGCCTCTGGACAAAAGGGGTCGTCGAGGGAGTTGGTAGAGATGTTGGATGCACAGAATGTGTCTTGAGTATAGAGTTAGAGCTGTACGATATTTTTCTTTGTTGGTGGGTGTTAAAGCCATATGATTATCTCTTGCATTCCAATGGACGGATTTTGAATCAGTTACTTTATTTCTGTGATGGGAGATAAGAAAAGTTGTATGGCCAAGTACAAAACACAGATCTTCCACCGTCCTCTGTACTAAACATGTATCTTCCATTATCTTCTGTACAAAACACGTATCTTCCATTATCTTCTGTACAAAACACGTATCTCCCGTCATATTCTGTACGAAACAGGTAGCTTCCATCGTCCTCTGTACTAAACATGTATCTTCCATTATCTTCTGTACGAGACACGTATATCCCATCATCTTCTGTACGAAACAGGTAGCTTCAATCGTCTTTGGTACGAAACATGTACCTACCTTTGCTTCTGTACGAAACACGTATTTTCCGCCATCTTTTGTACGAAACATGTATCTCCTGTACGAAACACGCGTCTTCCAGCATGTCCTGTACGAAACATGTATCTTCCATCATATTCTGTACGAAGCACATATTTCCCCCGTCTTCTGTACGAAACAGGTAGCTTCCATCGTCTCCTGTACGAAACACGTATCTTCCATCAAATTCTGTACGAAACATGTGTCAGGCAGGGCAGCCGAACGGGACTACGGTCTACCCCAAAGCCAAAACAAAGTCCTTCAAAAAGAAGGCAAACGTGTTTACCCCCAAACAAATAGGAAAAAGCACTTTAATAGAAGAGATGAAATTTATTTAGAATAATCTTTTAATAAATTATAAATATGAAGAACCCTAAGTCAACAGCTTACTAAAAACTTCCAAAATTTTATGATGTTTTGTTTCTTGAGAAATTAACTCTTCACATTTTCTCTAATGAAATCCTGCTATCACTATTTACATAATTGCAAACTCTCTCTCTCTCTCTCTCTCTCTCTCTCTCTCTCTCTCTCTCTCTCTCTCTCTCTCTCTCAATTATTCTAATCCATATACTCGTTCCTTAAATGCATGTCAATACACACGTCAATCATCTCACAATAAATGGATTATTTGTTCGTCAATTCACTTGAGTTTAATCAAGAACACTTTTAGAACATAGAACATTTTAGAATATAGAACAATTTAGAACATAGAACATTTTAGAATATAGAACAATTTAGAACATAGAACATTTTAGAACACAGAACAGTCATAAAACAGTTTTTGCTATCATCATCCACGTCAACAACCTTCACACGTTGAAAATTTGGTCTCATTTTGTATATTATTATTATCAAATGCCAAGCTACAACCCTAATTGGAAAAGCAGGATGTTATAAGCCCAGGGGCCCCAACAGGGAAAATAGCCCAGTAAGGAAAGGAAATACAGAAAAATAAAATATATTAAGTATAGTAACAACACTGAATAAATATTTCCTATAAAAACTTTAGCGAAACAAGAGGAAGAGAAATTAGATAGAATAGTGTGCCCGAGTGTACCCTCAAGCAAGAGAACTCTAACCCAAGACAGTAGAAGACCATGGTACAGAGGCTATGGCACTATCCAAGACTAGAGAACAATGGTTTGATTTTGGAGTATCCTTCTCCTAGAAGAGCTGCTTACCATAGCTAATGAGTCTCTTCTACCCTTACCAAGAGGAAAGTGGCCACTGAACAATTACAGTGCAGTAGTTAACCCCTTGGGTGAAGAAGAATTATATGGCAATCTCAGTGTGTGAGTAAACACTAAACACTAAATAGTACGTAAATATGAATTTCTATGCACTTACATGGTTGGAGAGAGAGAGAGAGAGAGAGAGAGAGAGAGAGAGAGAGAGAGAGAGAGAGAGAGGGGGGGTATGTGTGTACACCAATCTCCCAATATTACGTATGAGCTCCTATGCATATACGTGCTTGTATTAACAGAGAGAGAGAGAGAGAGAGAGAGAGAGAGAGAGAGAGAGAGAGAGAGAGAGAGAGAGAGAGAGAGAGAGAGAGGGTATGTGTGTACACCAATCTCCCAATATTACGTATGAGCTCCTATGCATATACGTGCTTGTATTAACAGAGAGAGAGAGAGAGAGAGAGAGAGAGAGAGAGAGAGAGAGAGAGAGAGAGAGAGAGACTGTTAGCATACTAATGACAAGAACATGTTGCAGTCCTGCTCAGTCCCCCAAACGCATCATTAACGAAAAGCAAATCAAGTATGAAGTTCTAATGATCAGACCGACATGTGTGTATGTACGGAGTACCCCCATCGCCAACCGCTAACCCGTCCCACGACTAAACAAGGATTGATGATGAGTCAATAAATGGAACGTTTAGTCATGTCGGACATTCAATTAACAGATGACTGGATTATCAATTCTCAGTATTCCATATCGGATGCCGGCGTGTCTGAATGAGCTCGGGTCCCTTAACCCGGATTCCCTGCTTGATTTCCTTCCTGTCTTTCAAGTTTGC
>NC_090726.1:203926190-203938690 GCF_036898095.1 Palaemon carinicauda
AGACAGTGGAAGACCATGGTACATAGGCTACGGCACTACCCAAGACTAGAGAATAATGGTTTGATTTTGGATTGTCCTTCTCCTAGCAGAGCTGCTTACCATAGCTAAAGAGTCGATGGCTGACCATCAGAAATCAAGAACATTTGTTACTGTTCTACTTGGATTAACAATGAATGTTACCTTGTTACGCTGCTATTGTTATCACTATCACTACTATCATACTAAGCCACAACCCTAGTTGAAAAAGAAGGTTGCTATAAGCCAGAGGGCTTCAACATAGAAAATAGCCCAATGAGGAAAGGGAATTAGGAAACAGAACAGAGTGCCTGAGAGTACCCTCAAGAAAGCCAACAGCTAAAATATCCCAGTGAGGAAAGGAAATAAGGAAACATAGAATAGTGTGCCTGAGTGTACCTTCAAGCAAGAGAACTCTAACCCAAGATAGGGGAAGAGCATACCACGGAGGCTATGGTACTACCAAAGTGATTTTGGTCTTTAAATGGGTGATAAATTGAAGTTTCTGCATTATAATCCAAGTTTAAAGGCCACTCATGAATGGCAGAGGCAAGGGACAATGACGTTGGCCTAGAGACTGACCATATATACATATGATCAGCACCCAAGCCCCCCTCCACCAAGCTAGGACGAAGGAAGGCCAGGCAATGGCTGCTGATGACTCTGCCGATAGACATATAGGCTCCCCCAAACACCCTCCCCCATCCTTAGCTCACAAGGTTGGTGAGGCTGCAGCGACCAAAGGAACTAACGAGTTTTATCGGAACTCGAACCTCAGTTTGGCGTTCACCAGGCATAGACGTTATCACATCGGCCACCACAACCCTAATATGAGATCACTTGGGCTAAGGGCAAACCTTGACAAATTATTATTACTATTATTATTATTATTATTATTGTTATTATTATTACTAGCCAAGCTACAACCCTAGTTGGACAAGCAAGATGCTATGAGCCCAAGGGTCCAACAGGGAAAAATAGCCCAGTGAGGAAAGGAAATAAGGAAATAAATAAATGATGAGAACAAATTAACAATAAATCATTCTAAAAACAGTACCGTCAAAACAGATATAAAGACTCATGTCAGCCTGGTCAACATAAAAACATTTGCTCCGACTTTGAACTATTGAAGCTCTACTGATTCAACGACCCGATTAGGAAGATCATTCCACAACTTAGTCATAGCCGGAATAAAACTTCATTATGCATGTTGCATAAAATTTTTCATAATTCTGACCATCCCTTACATTCAGATCTCCCTCGACAATTCTATCCTGTTTGTAATACTAAGCAGGCAGTTAATTCTAATAGCCAGGCCTTCTCCATCATGAGGCTCAATACTACGTAGTACTCTAGAAGTTTTATTCCAGCTGTTACCAAGTTGTGGAATGATCTTCCTAATCGGGTAGCTGAATCAGCAGAACTTCAAAAGTTCAAAGTTGGAGCAAATGCTTTTATGTTGACTAGGCTGATATGATTCTTTTTATTGTTTATATATGACATATCTGTTTTTGACGTTGTTAATAGTTTATATAGGACATATCTGTTTTGACGCTGCTATTGTTTTTAGAATGATATATTGTTAATTTATTCTCATCATTTATTTATTTCCTTATTTCCTTTCCTCACTGGGCTATTTTCCCCTGTTGGAGACCTTGGGTTTATAGCATCTTGCTTTTCCAACCAGGGTTGTAGCTTGGCTAGTAATAATAATAATAATAATAATAATAATAATAATAATGTGTAGTATTGAGCCTCATGATGGAGAACGCCTGGTAAATGACTCACCAATGTACGAACAAACCATAAAACTAAATGTACAGCATTGACTCGGCGAACTTGGAAAGGGGGTAATTCGATTCTACCATTTACCAGGTCAAAAGTGACCCGACGAGACTATAGCTGACCTAAGTGTTAGGTCATCTATATTCAATTCAGCTTCTCTTAACGGCCTGATGCAATTTTTCCATCGCTCGATTTTTTTTCACACCCCTGAATTTCCATTTTCCATTTTTTTTCGATTTTTCTCTCTTTCGGATATATAGTCTATTGTATTTTCGTTTAAAGTTATTCGTCTTTTTTTCGGTTTTGTCATCATTTTTTGCGACAATATATTCAATTTAGATGGCTTCCTTTTAATTAGCAGTTCCTTTATAAAACCTGTTTTTAATTGATCAAAATTCTACAATTAGGATCATAATAATTTTCCTTAAATAACATTATTTCTATTATTGATATCAATAAATCACCTATTCAGACTAGATTATAATTTACAATTCTAAGAAATTTAGATATACAAAAAATAAAAAAGAAAACAAAAACACTAATAACATTAAAAAAAAAGTAAGAAAAAAAGATCATGACCTAAACTATTTTTCCGATAACAATTTCCCCACTTTTCCAGAACTCTGCCGCGTGTAGAAAATAAAATACAGCGAAACTGGGTGTCGTTACATAAAGGCGGGGCAAGGATAAAATGCTCAGCCCAGAGAGAGAGAGAGAGAGAGAGAGAGAGAGAGAGAGAGAGAGAGCGAGAGAGAGAGATTCTGATACCCTCTAAACTAAGTGTCGTTACATGAAGACATGGCATAGAAATTATGCTTTGCTGTGGGGTGAGAAAAAGGAGTGTTAATATAAAGGTCAGGAATTATTATTATTATTATTATTATTATTATTATTATTATTACTTGCTACGCTACAGCTCTAGTTGGAAAAGAAGGAAGTTATAAGCCCTATAAGACCTCCAGCATGGAAAAATAGCCTGGTGAAGAAAGGATAGACAGAGAAAGCTATACCAGCGTATTGTGCATAATTAAAAAAAAAAGTCCCATTTAGATTTCCACAGACAAGGAGAGAGAGAGAGAGAGAGAGAGAGAGAGAGAGAGAGAGAGAGAGAGAGAGAGAGAGAGTATTATTATTATTATTTCTACTACTACTAACTAAGCTACAAACCAAGTTGGAAAAGCAGGAACCTATATCCCCAAGGGTTCCAACAGTGAAAAATGGCTCAGTGAGGAAAGGATAGACAGACAGAAAGCTATGCCAGCATATTGTGCATAATTAAAATAAGTCCCGTTTAGATTTGCTCAGACAAGGAGAGAGAGAGAGAGAGAGAGAGAGAGAGAGAGAGAGAGAGAGAGAGATTATTACTATTATTATATTTAGCTAAGCTACAACCCTAGTTGGAAAAGAGGGAAGCTGCCCAAGGGTTCCAACAGGGAAAAAATATCCCAGCGAAGAAAGGAAATAAGGAAATAAATTAACTATATAGGAAGTAATGAACAATTGAAATAGAATATTTTAAGAACAGTAACAACATTAAAATAGATCTTTCATATGTATACTATAAAAAGACTTATGTAGAGTAATAACATAATTTTGTTGTGTCTAAAGGTTAGGTTATAAAGATTTTAAGTCTTTTATTCTAAGGTTAAATTGAACACATTGCGACCATATAGAAGATGCATATTATCACCATCATTATTTCTGAGTGTAATTACTATCATAATGTCACTATAGTTGTTTAGTGTCTTATAATTTATCAATAATTTTAGCTGTACTTAAATTAACAACAACAACAATAACAATTGCAGGCATTTCTAATCCACTGAAGGACAAAAGCCTCAGATATATCTATATTCATGCCTGATGTTTGGCAAGTTTTCATCACCAAGCTGGCCACTGCGGATTGGTGATGGTGGGAAACTTTTGTCTGATCATTCACAGCAAACCAACCTAACATGGGTGTCCTGAAAAGTACAGTTTTGCCGATCATGACGATGCAGAAACCCTTTCACCACGTCAAGTTATCTCCACTCATCAAGAAGTAATATAAGAAATTTAATGTTATTCGAAATGATATCATGGTAGCTAAGCTCTAAATTACTTCGCCTTCTCACGAATAAAATGGTTAAGGAGTTGTCCAATCTAGGGGTTGACTATAGACGCCACAAAGATTCCAGGCTAAATAAGCCCCGCCCACTGATGATGTCATAGCAATCACGTTGTCTCCTGCTATGACGTCATCAGGGGGTGGGGCTTATTTCACCCGGATTCTTTGAGACGACTATACGGGGATAACTACTCCACTATTGCATAGAACTATAGATGCACAGTGGATGGTAACAAACATTCAAAAGCAGGGGCAAAGAGTTGAGTGAATATTTCAGTCTTGTAACATATAGTTAGGTGAACATTATAGACTAAGGAATGATAGGCAGCGTATCGGAAATGTCCACGCCTGGCTAGTTGTTAGATTGGAGTTCTAGACCCACTGAAGCTCGATAGTTTCTTGTAGTGTCTGCAACCTCAACATGTTTGTGAGGTTGGGGTTTTCGGGAAACCATTAGGTCTACCTGCTGATTCATCAAGAGGTAAACTTTCACGAGGTGGGACAAAGAATTGAGTAAACGTTCAGGAGCTGGTACATTGAATTGAGCAAACGTTCAAAAGCTGGGCCAAAATTTGAGTAAAATTTCGAAAGCTGGGATAATGAGTTGAGTAAACTTTGAAGAGCCGGGCAAAGAGTGGAGTAAACTTTCAAGAGCTGGGACAAAGAGTTGAGCAAATTTTTCATGATCTTGGACAAAGAGTTGGGTAAATTTTGAAGAGTTGGGACAAAGAGTTGTAAACTTAGAAGAGCTCCGACAAAGAGCTGTAATCTTTGAAGAGCTGCGACAAAGAGTTGAGTAAACTTTAAACAGCTTGCCCAAAGAGTTGAATAAACTTTAAACAACTTGCACAAAGAGTTGAGTAAACTTTGAAGGGCTGGGACAAAGAGTTGAGTAAATTTTGAAGGGCTGGGACAAAGAGTTGAGTAAATTTTGAAGGGCTGGGACAAAAAGTTGAGTAAATTTTCAAGAGCTTACAAAAAGAATTGAATAGACATCCCATAAATAGGAAAAAGATATTGAAAAAAATAGTCATGTGCAATAAGATGAAAAAAGGAAAGATATAGACTAGGGTAACACTTCAGTCTGCCTATGAAATACCTCTTCTAACTATACAACTTTATCTTACCACCCAAAATAATGCCCTGTGAATCAGGAAGTCATTCACTGAACAGAGTGAATAAATAGGACGTCATTCATCGAATAATCTAGGGACTAGTGTATTATCCCGTGAACGTCATGATGAAAAAGATATGCTAATAAGGGAGATTATGTCACTCGTTTGAAGAGCTTTCAAACAAATCAGTAGGAATAGAAACCAGGAAGTCTGGGATTATCACAGCAGTACCAATGGATAAAATTACGTACATACACACACATACACACACACACATATATATATATATATATATATATATATATATATATATATATATATATATATATACAGTATACATACACTAATGTATGCGACGCGTCAAAAATGACGGCTAAATATATAGATAAATCTGCACACACACGCATCGCCTTTCACCTAGGTATATCTACTTCCTCTCCCCACTACCCGAAGGACAGGGAGAGATAGACTATTTATATGTCTGACAATGCCACTGAGCGTGACCGGAAAATATATATATATATATATATATATATATATATATATATATATATATATATATATATAAAATGGTAAATGCAGTAATGAAATTCAAGGACAACTCGAACACGAAGAACCGTTCTGGGAAAACGGGTAACCGACCAAGAGTGATTACGCCCCATTAATCTTGTTACAAAGACGCTATAAAATACCACACGGAGATAAAAGCTATAATTACCTCATTAATTTCTTTGGGAAGTAATGAATATTAAGCATTGCTGGAACGCAATCAAAACCTCAAACACCAATTTACGTCCAGTTATCGAATATAAAAGACAGTCTATTATTTCAATTGGGATTTGATTAAAACTCGAAAAGTAAAGCATAGCTGGATATGATCTTAATGAGAATTGAGTTTGAAGGTTGATGGATGGATTTGTAAATAAGGGACATAAGGCCAGTTGCTCAGCCGGGGAGGTTGATTACTGCACTGTAATTGCTATGTAGCTACTTTCCCCCTGGTAAGGATAGAAGACACTTCTTCACTCAAGAGGTTAACTATTGCACTGTAATTGTTCAGTGGCTACTTTCCACTTGGTAAGGGTAGAAGAGACTTGATTCAAGTGGTTAACTACTGTACTGTAATTGTTCAGTGGCTACTTTCCACTTGGTAAGGGTAGAAGAGAATTCATTCAAGTGGTTAACTACTGCACTGTAATTGTTCAGTGGCTACTTTCCACTTGGTAAGGGTAGAAGAGATTCATCTTCACTCACGGGGGTTAACTACTGCACAGTAATTGTTCTGTAGCTACTTTCAATTTGGTAAGGATAAAAGACACTTCTTCAATCAAGGGGTTAACTACTGCACAGTAATTGTTCTGTAGCTACTTTCAATTTGGTAAGGATAAAAGACACTTCTTCACTCAAGGGGTTAACTACTATACCATAATTGTTCAATAGCCACTTTCCTCTTGGTAAGAGTAGAAGAGAATCTTTTTCACTCGAGGGGTTAACCACAGCACTGTAATTGTGGCTGTTTTCCATTTGGTTAGGGCATAAAACACTTCACTCAATGGGTTAACTACTGAACTGTAGTTGTTCAGTGGCTACTTTCAATTTAGTAAGGTAGAAGAGACTCTTCTTTCACTCAAGGGGTTAATTATTGCGTTGTAATTGTTCAGTTGATACTTTCCACTTGGTATGGGTAGAAGAGACTTCATTCAAGGTGTTAACTACTGTACTGTAATTTTTTAGTGGCTACTTTCCACTTGGTAAGGGTAGAAGAGACTTCATTCAAGAGGTTGACTACTGTGCTGTAATGGTTTAGTGGCTACTTTCCACTTGGTAAGGGTAAAAGAGACTCTTCTTCACTCAAGTGGTTAACTACTGCACTGTAATTATTCAATGGCCACTTCCTTCTTGGTAAGGGTAAGCAGCTCTTCTAAGAGCAAGCCACTCCAAAATCAAACCATTGTCTTGGGTAGTCCCATAGTCTCTGTACCATGGTCTTCCACTGTATTGGGTTCAAGTTCTCTTTTTTGAGGTTACCCTCAGGTACAAGATTTTAGCTGTTTCCTTATTTCCTTTCCTCACGGTGCTGTTTTCCCTGTTGGAGCCCTTGTCCTTATAGCATCCTGCCTTATCAACTCTGGTTGTATCTTAGATACTACTACTACTTCTACTACTACTACTACTACTACTACTACTAATAATAATAATAATAATAATAACAATAATAATAATAATAACAATAAAGATAAACCCACCATTTACACTATGAAATACCAACTTGAAGAGGCCAAAAGTCGATCCACAAAACCTTGATCTGATTAAAAATAAATTTTTCATTTCATTAAACACAGTTATTTAGGGATTCACAATAAAGATTTTATTTTGCAACTATTGAAAATGTCAAAGGAATTAGACAAAAAAAAAATCTGTTTCAACATTTCTTTTCACGCCATTTATGGAATTAAGTTATTTTGTTAATTGGAAAGAGAAAGGAAAAAAACAGAAAACACAGAATTTCGACTTTGAATTTGTAAATTTTTCTTTATATATAAAATATCAATTATTTTGCATACTAGTACTCTATGCAGTCTCTCTCTCTCTCTCTCTCTCTCTCTCTCTCTCTCTCTCTCTGTCAGTAAAGGCAGCTTTACACACTTGTCTTCATTTACATCTAACTCAATTGGCCTAACATATCTGCCTTCATTTGCATCTCCCTCGTTTCTCAGTCTCAACTGGCTTTTTAAATCTCTCTCTCTCTCTCTCTCTCTCTCTCTCTCTCTCTCTCTCTCTCGTAACTGCACTATCCATTTAACTATGGAGTTTCTACTCGCATACGTTCTATCCAATAATAGTAAAGAATAAAAATTCATTATTGCCTTAACTTTAAAAGAATATCCAATTGTACTACGAATAAAATGGTGCTCACCTAATATCAATTAAATTATCAATGCGTTCTTTACCGTAAAAATATTAATGTCATCGTGTGAGAAAAAAAAATTATCATGATATTCATATATATTTCATGATGTACTTCAAAGTTGGTTTTTTTTCTCAGCATGTGCCATTTTTAAATCCAATTTAAAATTATCCAAAACCTGTTATAGACAATACTGATTTCAGTTTTCTTATATATATATATATATATATATATATATATATATATATATATACATATATATACAGTATATATATATATATATATATATATATATATATATATATATATATATTAACAACAATAAATGCATCCATTTCTAGTCCACAGCAGGAAAAAGGGGTTGTTGTGGACTGATTGGTAACGTCTCTGCCTGGTGTTTGCCAGACGCGGGTTCGAGTCCTGCTCACACTCGTTAGTGCCATTCGTGTCTGCAACCTTACCATCCTTGTGAGCTAAGGTTGGGGGGTTGGGGTTGGGGGAGCCTATAGGTCTATCTGCTGAGTCATCAGCAGCCACTGCCTGGCCCTCCATGGTCCTAGCTTGGATGGAGAGGAGGCTTGGGCGCTGATCATATAATATATGGTCAGTCTCTAGGGCATTGTCACTATCCCTTGCCTCTGCCATTCATGAGCGACCTTTAAACATTTAAACATGTCAATTCACATCTGGTGTTTGGCCAGTTTTCATTACCCCGCTGGCTAGTGCTGATAGGTGATGGTGGGAGACTTTCGTCTGATCGCTCACAGCAAACCAAACCTAGTATGAGCAACCCTGACTAGTACAGCTTTGCTCTTCATGGCGGTACACAAACCGTTTCACCACGCTAAGGTATTCCCACTGAGAAAGGGATATATACTTTGTTTATATATATATATATATATATATATATATATATATATATATATATATATATATATATATATATATATGTATATATATATGCGTATTGTTATTATTGTTATTAATTGCTAAGCTACAACCCTAGTTAGAAAAGCAGAATGCTATAAGCCCAGGGGCCCCAACAGGGAAAATAGCAGAGTGAGGAAAGGAAACAAGGAAAATTAAAATATATATATATATATATATATATATATATATATATATATATATATATATATATATATATATATATATATATATACTGTATATATACTGTATGTATATATATATATATATATATATATATATATATATATATATATATATATATATATATATATGCGTGTGTGAAAACTGGCCAAACTCTAGACTTGAAATGAGATGTCTGAGGCCTTTTTCTTGCAATGGACTAGAAATGGCTGTATTTACTGTTGCGTTCATATATATATATATATATATATATATATATATATATATATATATATATATATATATATATATATATATATATATATAAATATATATATATAAATTTGGAATATCAATTCTATTCAACAAGCTCCACTTTTTATTCATTACACCCAGCAGCTTCCCTCCTCCACCTCCCACCCTAGTCAGGCACATTACAAGTCCTCGTCACCCCAATCTATTGGCCGGCTCTGAATGAACAAGGCAGTCATCAAAACGCCAATCTCTCTCACTCTCTCACTCTCGTCCAAGAGTCAGTCACCCCCAATGACAAGAGATTCGCATTGGCAAATGACGAATGATCATTTGTTTTCGAGTGACCTGGCTTGACGTATCAGCTGACTGATTTGCAATGTGCGCCTCGAAGTTCAGATTGGCTTTTTTTCTTAATGGGAAAATTTTTACTAAGGAGGAAATGAAAATTTACTTCGTTTGCTTCTTCTCTAGTGATATGTTATTTATCACTTTATTAAGTTACTTACTAATGGTAGTTACCACTTCATCAAGTTACTTACTAATGTAAGTTATTACTTTATCAAGTTACTAATATCAGATATTAATTCAAGTTACTAATGTATGTTATGACATCACCAAGTTACTTACTTATGTCAGTTATCACTTCATCAAGTTACTTACTTATGTCAGTTATCACTTCATCAAGTTACTTACTTATGTCAGTTATCACTTCATCAAGTTACTTACTTATGTCAGTTATCACTTCATCAAGTTACTTACTTATGTCAGTTATCACTTCATCAAGTTACTTACTTCTGTCAGTTATCACTTCATAAAGTTACTTATGTCAGTTATCACTTCATCAAGTTACTTACTCATGTCAGTTATCACTTCATCACGTTACTTACTTATGTCAGTTATCACTTCATCAAGTTACTTACTTATGTCAGTTATCACTTCATCAAATTACTTACTAATGTCAGTTATCACTTCATCAAGTTACTTACTTATGTCAGTTATCACTTCATCAAGTTACTTACTTATGTCAGTTATCACTTCATCAAGTTACTTACTTATGTCAGTTATCACTTCATCAACTTACTTACTTATGTCAGTTATCACTTCATTAAGTTACTTATGTCAGTGATTTACTTACTTATGTCAGTTATCACTTCATCAAGTTACTTACTTATGTCAGTTATCACTTCATCAAATTACTTACTAATGTCAGTTATCACTTCATCAAGTTACTTACTTATGTCAGTTATCACTTCATCAAATTACTTACTTATGTCAGTTATCACTTCATCACGTTACTTATGTCAGTTATCACTTCATCAAGTTACTTACTTATGTCAGTTATCATTTCATCAAGTTACTCACTAGTGTCAGGTATCACTTTATTAAGTTACTTACTAATGTCAGTTATCACTTTATCAAGTTACTTACTTATGTCAGTTATCACTTCATCAAGTTACTTACTTATGTCAGTTATCACTTCATCAAGTTACTTACATATGTCAGTTATCGCTTCATCAAGTTACTTACTTATGTCAGTTATCGCTTCATCAAGTTACTTACGTCAGTTATTACTTCATCAAGTTACTTACTTATGTCAGTTATCGCTTCATCAAGTTACTTACTTATGTCAGTTATCACTTTATCAAGTTACTTACATATGTCAGTTATCGCTTCATCAAGTTACTTACTTATGTCAGTTATCACTTCATCAAGTTACTTACTTATGTCAGTTATCACTTCATCAAGTTACTTACATATGTCAGTTATCGCTTCATCAAGTTACTTACTTATGTCAGTTATCGCTTCATCAAGTTACTTACGTCAGTTATTACTTCATCAAGTTACTTACTTATGTCAGTTATCGCTTCATCAAGTTACTTACTTATGTCAGTTATCGCTTCATCAAGTTACTTACTTATGTCAGTTATCACTTTATCAAGTTACTTACATATGTCAGTTATCGCTTCATCAAGTTACTTACTTATGTCAGTTATCACTTCATCAAGTTACTTACTTATGTCAGTTATCACTTCATCAAGTTACTTACATATGTCAGTTATCGCTTCATCAAGTTACTTACTTATGTCAGTTATCGCTTCATCAAGTTACTTACGTCAGTTATTACTTCATCAAGTTACTTACTTATGTCAGTTATCGCTTCATCAAGTTACTTACTTATGTCAGTTATCGCTTCATCAAGTTACTTACTTATGTCAGTTATCACTTTATCAAGTTACTTACATATGTCAGTTATCGCTTCATCAAGTTACTTACTTATGTCAGTTATTGCTTCATCAAGTTACTTACTTATGTCAGTTATCACTTCATCAAGTTACTTACATATGTCAGTTATCGCTTCATCAAGTTACTTATGTCATTTATCACTTCATCACGTTACTTACTAATGTCAGTTATCACTTCATCAAGTTACTTACTTATGTCAGTTATCACTTCATCACGTTACTTATGTCAGTTATCACTTCATCAAGTTACTTACTTATGTCAGTTATCACTTCATCAAGTTACTTATGTCAGTTATCATTTCATCAAGTTACTCACTAGTGTCAGTTATCACTTTATTAAGTTACTTACTTATGTCAGTTATCGCTTCATCAAGTTACTTACTTATGTCATTTATAACTTCATCACGTTACTTACTAATGTCAGTTATCACTTTATCAAGTTACTTACTTATGTCAGTTATCACTTCATCAAGTTACTTACTTATGTCAGTTATCGCTTCATCAAGTTACTTATGTCATTTATCACTTCATCACGTTACTTACTAATGTCAGTTATCACTTCATCAAGTTACGTATGTCAGTTATCACTTCATCAAGTTACGTATGTCAGTTATCACTTCATCAAGTTACTTACTTATGTCAGTTATCGCTTCATCAAGTTACTTACTTATGTCAGTTATCACTTCATCACGTTACTTACTAATGTCAGTTATCACTTCATCAAGTTACTCACGTGTCAGTTATCACTTCATCACGTTACTTACTTATGTTAGTTATCACTTCATCAAGTTACTTACTTATGTCAGTTATCACTTCATCACGTTACTTATGTCAGTTATCATTTCATCAAGTTACTTGCTTATGTCAGTTATCACTTCATCAAGTTACTTACTTATGTCAGTTATCATTTCATCAAGTTACTCACTAGTGTCAGTTATCACTTTATTAAGTTACTTACTTATGTCAGTTATCGCTTCATCAAG